>NC_138307.1:81094118-81109118 GCF_965601325.2 Salmo salar | reverse complement strand
TCTCTATAGACCTGGGTCTCTCAGAGGTCTCCTGATTATAGAACTATGTCTCTCTATAGACCTGGGTCTCTCAGAGGTCTCCTGATTATAGAACTATGTCTCTCTATAGACCTGGGTCTCTCAGAGGTCTCCTGATTATAGAACTATGTCTCTCTATAGACCTGGGTCTCTCAGAGGTCTCCTGATTATAGAACTATGTCTCTCTATAGACCTGGGTCTCTCAGAGGTCTCCTGATTATAGAACTATGTCTCTCTATAGACCTGGGTCTCTCAGAGGTCTCCTGATTATAGAACTATGTCTCTCTATAGACCTGGGTCTCTCAGAGGTCTCCTGATTATAGAACTATGTCTCTCTATAGACCTGGGTCTCTCAGAGGTCTCCTGATTATAGAACTATGTCTCTCTATAGACCTGGGTCTCTCAGAGGTCTCCTGATTATAGAACTATGTCTCTCTATAGACCTGGGTCTCTCAGAGGTCTCCTGATTATAGAACTATGTCTCTCTATAGTCCTGGGTCTCTCAGAGGTCTCCTGATTATAGAACTATGTCTCTCTATAGACCTGGGTCTCTCAGAGGTCTCCTGATTATAGAACTATGTCTCTCTATAGACCTGGGTCTCTCAGAGGTCTCCTGATTATAGAACTATGTCTCTCTATAGACCTGGGTCTCTCAGAGGTCTCCTGATTATAGAACTATGTCTCTCTATAGACCTGGGTCTCTCAGAGGTCTCCTGATTATAGAACTATGTCTCTCTATAGACCTGGGTCTCTCAGAGGTCTCCTGATTATAGAACTATGTCTCTCTATAGACCTGGGTCTCTCAGAGGTCTCCTGATTATAGAACTATGTCTCTCTATAGACCTGGGTCTCTCAGAGGTCTCCTGATTATAGAACTATGTCTCTCTATAGACCTGGGTCTCTCAGAGGTCTCCTGATTATAGAACTATGTCTCTCTATAGACCTGGGTCTCTCAGAGGTCTCCTGATTATAGAACTATGTCTCTCAGAGGTCTCCTGATTATAGAACTATGTCTCTCAGAGGTCTCCTGATTATAGAACTATGTCTCTCTATAGACCTGGGTCTCTCAGAGGTCTCCTGATTATAGAACTATGTCTCTCTATAGTCCTGGGTCTCTCAGAGGTCTCCTGATTATAGAACTATGTCTCTCTATAGACCTGGGTCTCTCAGAGGTCTCCTGATTATAGAACTATGTCTCTCTATAGACCTGGGTCTCTCAGAGGTCTCCTGATTATAGAACTATGTCTCTCTATAGTCCTGGGTCTCTCAGAGGTCTCCTGATTATAGAACTATGTCTCTCTATAGACCTGGGTCTCTCAGAGGTCTCCTGATTATAGAACTATGTCTCTCTATAGTCCTGGGTCTCTCAGAGGTCTCCTGATTATAGAACTATGTCTCTCTATAGACCTGGGTCTCTCAGAGGTCTCCTGATTATAGAACTATGTCTCTCTATAGACCTGGGTCTCTCAGAGGTCTCCTGATTATAGAACTATGTCTCTCTATAGACCTGGGTCTCTCAGAGGTCTCCTGATTATAGAACTATGTCTCTCTATAGACCTGGGTCTCTCAGAGGTCTCCTGATTATAGAACTATGTCTCTCTATAGACCTGGGTCTCTCAGAGGTCTCCTGATTATAGAACTATGTCTCTCTATAGACCTGGGTCTCTCAGAGGTCTCCTGATTATAGAACTATGTCTCTCTATAGACCTGGGTCTCTCAGAGGTCTCCTGATTATAGAACTATGTCTCTCTATAGACCTGGGTCTCTCAGAGGTCTCCTGATTATAGAACTATGTCTCTCTATAGACCTGGGTCTCTCAGAGGTCTCCTGATTATAGAACTATGTCTCTCTATAGACCTGGGTCTCTCAGAGGTCTCCTGATTATAGAACTATGTCTCTCTATAGACCTGGGTCTCTCAGAGGTCTCCTGATTATAGAACTATGTCTCTCTATAGACCTGGGTCTCTCAGAGGTCTCCTGATTATAGAACTATGTCTCTCTATAGACCTGGGTCTCTATAGAACTGAGGACCTTGTTTCTCCTGGTAATAGCGATCATGGATGGAGTGAAACGGAGTTTGAGGAAGTTGAAAAGAATGAGGAAGAGGTAGTGTCTAAAGAGATGGGAAAGGAAACAGATCTTGCAGGCTACTACTGTACACAGCAGCATCACTGTATATAACTACTGTACACAGCAGCATCACTGTATATAACTACTGTACACAGCAGCATCACTGTATATAACTACTGTACATAACAGCACCACTGTATGATACTACTGTACACAACAGCATCACTGTATGATACTACTGTACACAACAGCACCACTGTATTCTACTACTGTACTTGTACTGTCTATAGTATATTGGACCTTGTTTTGGTGTGAGTTGTGTGAATACCTTGTCTATACTGTCTATAGTATATTGGACCTTGTTTTGGTGTGAGTTGTGTGAATACCTTGTCTATACTGTCTATAGTATATTGAACCTTGTATTGGTGTGAGTTGTGTGAATACCTTGTCTATACTGTCTATAGCATATTGGACCTTGTCTTAAAGTGAGTTGTGTGAATACCTTGTCTATACTGTCTATAGTATATTGGACCTTGTATTGATGTGAGTTGTGTGAATACCTTGTCTATACTGTCCATAGTATATATATTTATCTTGCTCCTTTGCACCCCAGTATCTCTACTTGCACATTCATCTTCTGCACATTCTACCATTCCAGTGTTTACTTGCTATATTGTAATTACTTCACCACCATGGCCTATTTATTGCCTTACCTCTCTTATCCTACCTCATCTGCACCTGCTGTATATAGATATTTGTACTGTATTATTGATTGTATGTTTGTTTATTCCAGGTGTTATCCTGTGTTGTTGTATGTGTTGAACTGCTTTGCTTTATCTTGACCAGGTCGCAGTTGTAAATGAGAACTTGTTCTCAACTAGCCTACCTGGTTAAATAAAGGTGAAATAAAAAATAAATATTGGACCTTGTATTAAAGTGAGTTGTGTGAATACCTTGTCTATACTGTCTATAGTATATTGGACCTTGTATTAAAGTGAGTTGTGTGAATACCTTGTCTATACTGTCTATAGTATATTGGACCTTGTTTTGGTGTGAGTTGTGTGAATACCTTGTCTATACTGTCTATAGTATATTGGACCTTGTATTAAAGTGAGTTGTGTGAATACCTTGTCTATACTGTCTATAGTATATTGGACCTTGTATTAAAGTGAGTTGTGTGAATACCTTGTCTATACTGTCTATAGTATATTGGACAATGTATTAAAGTGAGTTGTGTGAATACCTTGTCTATACTGTCTATAGTATATTGTGTGCAGTGATCTGTGTTGTGTTGTAAAATATTAATTATGTTTTGTTGTCTTTTACCAATTGACCGTCAGTATTCAGATCCATTGATCAGCCTGTTAATGCACAACACTATCGCGTGGCATACTGTAATGGGAGTCCTTTACAGCAGATAGATGGTGCTGGTTCAAACAGCCGTTATTACAGGGATTTGACTAAATTGGTAAGGCAATGTCTGGCTGTGAAGATGAATCATCGGGGTGTAATTACAACAGGCCCATGACATCTTCTGCCTCCTTGAATCCCATGTAGAATCCTGCCAGTGAGGGATATTAGTGGTGAACGGCAAAAACAACTCCTTCCCTCGTTCCCTCGTGTCAGTCTGACTGATAATAACACACACAGCCAAGGTATTGGGTCTTACTGGCTGACTGTTAATAACACACACAGCCAAGGTATTGGATCTGACTGGCTGACTGATAATAACACACACAGCCAAGGTATTGGATCTGACTGGATGACTGATAATAACACACACAGCCAAGGTATTGGGTCTTACTGGCTGACTGATAATAACACACACAGCCAAGGTATTGGGTTTGACTGGATGACTGATAATAACACACACAGCCAAGGTATTGGATCTGACTGGCTGACTGATAATAACACACACAGCCAAGGTATTGGGTCTTACTGGCTGACTGTTAATAACACACACAGCCAAGGTATTGGGTCTATTTGGCTGACTGATAATAACACACACAGCCAAGGTATTGGATCTGACTGGATGACTGATAATAACACACACAGCCAAGGTATTGGATCGGACTGGCTGACTGATAATAACACACACAGCCAAGGTATTGGGTCTGACTGGCTGACTGATAATAACACACACAGCCAAGGTATTGGGTCTGACTGGCTGACTGATAATAACACACACAGCCAAGGTATTGGATCTGACTGGCTGACTGATAATAACACACACAGCCAAGGTATTGGATCGGACTGGCTGACTGATAATAACACACACAGCCAAGGTATTGGGTCTGACTGGCTGACTGATAATAACATACACAGCCAAGGTATTGGATCTGACTGGCTGACTGATAATAACACACACAGCCAAGGTATTGGATCTGACTGGCTGACTGATAATAACACACACAGCCAAGGTATTGGATCTGACTGGCTGACTGATAATAACACACACAGCCAAGGTATTGGATCTGACTGGCTGACTGATAATAACACACACAGCCAAGGTATTGGATCTGACTGGCTGACTGATAATAACACACACAGCCAAGGTATTGGATCTGTCTGGCTGACTGATAATAGGTCACAACTTGCAGACTTGTTTACGCTGCTGTGCGTTTTGTTGCCGATCTTACTTTGCTACCTGACGGTTTTTTACTTTTTCATTACCGTATATTTTTACTTTTTCCCTCACTCAACTTTTTTCATGAAAATTTTTCACCCCGGAGGTTTTATCTGGACATGGTTCGTCAGGACTTCAAACAGCCGAAGCTAAGTAACATTAAAACCTCTTGAGGATACCCTAGGATAGGGGGCGCCACAGCGCATTTTGAAAAAAATTTGTTCCCATTTTCAACGGCCTACTAATCAAACTCAGAAGCTAGGACATGCATATACTTATTATATATGGATAGAAAACACCCTAAAGTTTCTAAAACTGTTTGAATGGTGTCTGTGAGTATAACAGAACTCATATGGCAGTCAAAACCCCGAGACCGATTGAAACAGGAAGTGGAATTCTGAATTGTGGACTCGACTTCATCACTTTGCCTATTAATCACACCGTGAGCAATGTCTACCCCCACCTTTGGAAACGTTTTAAAACACTCTGCAATCGTCCCCGTCGAATCTTATTGGCTCTCTTGGTGTTACAGGCCCTGAAGATTAATGTTTTACAACGTTTGACATGTTTGAACGAACCTAGAGGAGAAAAAAAAAGATTTTCCGAAACTACTGTCCCGCGCACGTCGGAGCATTGGGAGACAGCCCTAGGACACGCTACCAACAGCAGGCTAATGGAACATGAATGATGGACTTTTTCGACCGAAAATACATCTGTTGTGGACCTGGGAATCCTGGAAGTGCTTTCTGATGAAGACAACTAAAGGTAGGCGATTATTGACAATATTATACAAGATCAGATGTGACTTGCGATTGTTCCAAGATGGCGCGGAGCTAGTTTTCCAGGCTCATTTTCTGAGTATCGCATCTCCTTTTATCGCAAAGTGTGATTACCCAGTAAAGTTAATTTAAAATCTGGTATGACAGGTGTTCTCAAGAGATATTGATCTATAAATGTTAGATTGACAATATAAATTTAAAAAATTGTTTTCGAATAGTAATAAAGGGAATTATGCACTGTTGCCCGGGACGCATTTGAGGGGAAAATAGTTAGTCAACGTCAGACGCCGATGTAAAATGCTGTTTTTATATATAAATATGACCTTTATTGAACAAAAGAATGCATGCTGTGTGTAACATGATGTCCTAGGTGTGTCATCTGATGAAGTTTGTAAAAGGTTAGTGCTGCATTTAGCTGTCTTCTGGGTTTATGTGACATTATATGCTAGCTTGAAAAATGGGTGTCTGATTATTTCTGGCTTGGTACTCTGCTGACATTATCTAATGTTTTGCTTTCGCTGTAAAGCCTTTTTGAAATCGGACAACGTGGTTAGATTAAGGAGATGTTTATCTTTCAAAGAGTGTATGTTTCAAAAATTTGAATTTTGACATTTATTTGGTTTCAAATTTGCCGCTCTTGAAATGCACCTGCTGTTGATAGGGTGCACCACGGGTGGCACACTAGCGTCCCACATAGCCCCAAGAGGTTAACATGATGCCTTCTAATTGCAGTCGTTGTACTTATAATATACAGGAGAACGATCGCCTTACGGCAAGGATAGCTGTGCTGCAAGCCCAGCTTCAGACGCAATCGTTAGGCAAGGGTAATTTCAGTGTAGGAAAGGATGAAACAGCGTCTGTGCCACCAGTAAGTACAGATAGTAACGTTAGTATAAACCCCCTCGCACGGTCCCCGCAGCCGGACATCTTTCTCATGGCTTCTGGAGGGAAACGCTGTAGGAATGCTCAACCGGTGTCGCTTATTCAGCCGACAGAAACTTTCAACCGGTTCTCCCCATTAAGCGAGTCGGAGTCGGAGGCCGAGACTTCTCTGGTCTCTACTCCTCCCGTTGTGGGGTCTGAGACGCCGACGGCTCCCACCATTAGCTCTGACAAATTGAAAACCCTAGTCATTGGCGACTCCATTACCCGCAGTATTAGACTTAAAACTAATCATCCAGCGATCATACACTGTTTACCAGGGGGCAGGGCTACCGACGTTAACCTGTTTGGGCTAGGGGGCAGTATTGAGAATTTTGGAAAAAATATGTGCCCATTTTTAACTGCCTCCTACACCAACTCAGAAGCTAGAATATGCATATTATTGTTCAGGTTTGGATAGAAAACACCCTAAAGTTTTTAAAACTGTTTGAATGGTGTCTTTGAGTATAACAGAACTCCTATGGCAGGCAAAAACCTGACAAGGTTTCATGCAGGAAGTGGCCTGTTTGACAAGGAGTCGTGCGTCTTGCATCTGTTTATTGAAGAGTAAGGATCTTAGCTGTAACGTGACAATTCCCAGGGCTCCAATAGGCTCTCAGGACCCGGGAAAATCATGAAGGTTGACGAGGAAGCCTCAGGCTGAAACAGATTATCACCTTATCCAAGTGTCCCATTAGGTGACAATGGAATGAGGCGCGTGCGCGATTAGCCCCCGTGGAGTATTTTAATTCGGCTGTTTAGTTTATTGCAGATTCCCGGTCGGAATATTAGCGCTTTTCTACGAGATAAATGGCATAAAAATTGGTTTTAAACAGCGGTTGACATGCTTCGAAGTACGGTAATGGAATATTTAGACATTTTTTGTCACGCCATGCGCCATGCGCGCGACCGTGGATTACCATTCGTATAGTGTCTAGAACGCACGAACAAAACGACGCTATTTGGATATAACTATGGATTATTTGGGACCAAACCTACATTTGTTATTGAAGTAGAAGTCCTGGGCGTGTATTCTGACGAAGAACAGGAAAGGTAAGAACATTTTTCTTATAGGAAATGTTATTATGGTGAAGGCTAATCTTGCCGGGTGTCTAAATAGCTAGCCGTGATGGCTGGGCTATGTACTTAGAATATTGCAAAACGTGCTTCATCCGAAAAGCTATTTTAAAATCGGACATATCGAGTGCATAGAGGAGTAATGTATCTATAATTCTTAAAATAATTGTTATGCTTTTTGTGAACGTTTATCGTGAGTAATTTAGCAAACTGTTAGTAAATTCCCCGGAAGTTTGCGGGGGGTATGCTTTTTCTGAACGTCACATGCTAATGTAAAAAGCTGTTTTTTGATATAAATATGAACTTGATTGAACAGACATGCATGTATTGTATAACATAATGTCCTAGGTGTGTCATCTGATGAAGATCATAAAAGGTTAGTGCTGCATTTAGCTGTGGTTTGGGTTTTGGTGACATTATATGCTAGCTTGAAAAATGGGTGTCTGATTATTTCTGGCTGGGCACTCTCCTGACATCATCTAATGTTTTGCTTTCGTTGTAAAGCCTTTTTGAAATCGGACAGTGTGGTTAGATAAACGAGAGTCTTGTCTTTAAATAGCTGTAAAATAGTCATATGTTTGAGAAATTGAAGTAATAGTATTTCAAACGATTCAAAAATCGCGCCACTGGATTAGACTGGCTGTTACGTAGGTGGGACGAATTCGTCCCGCCTAGCCTATAGAGGTTAAGGCTAATCTAAAGACGGTGCTGGCTAAAGCTAAAACTGGCGAGTGTAGAGAGTATAGAGATATTGTTATCCACGTCGACACCAACGATGTTAGGATGAAACCGTCAGAGGTCACCAAGCGCAACATAGCTTCAGCGTGTAAATCAGCTAGAAAGATGTGTCGGCATCGATTAATTGTCTCTGCCCCCCTCCCAGTTAGGGGGAGTGATGAGCTCTACAGCAGAGTCTCACAACTCAATCGCTGGTTGAAAACTGTTTTCTGCCCCTCCCAAAAGATAGAATTTGTAGATAATTGGCCCTCTTTCTGGGACTCACCCACAAACAGGACCAAGCCTGGCCTGTTGAGGAGTGACGGACTCCATCCTAGCTGGAGGGGTGCTCTCATCTTATCTACGAACATAGACAGGGCTCTAACTCCTCTAACTCCACAATGAAATAGGGTGCAGGCCAGGCAGCAGGCTGTTAGCCAGCCTGCCAGCTTAGTGGAGTCTGCCACTAGCACAGTCAGCGTAGTCAGCTCAGCTTTCCCCATTGAGACCGTGTCTGTGCCTCGATCTAGGTTGGGCAAAATTAAAAATGGCGGTGCTCGCTTTAGCAATCTCACTAGTATAAAGACCTCCTCCATTCCTGCCATTATTGAAAGAGATTGTGATACCTCACATCTCAAAATTGGGTTACTTAATGTTAGATCCCTCACTTCCAAGGCAGTTATAGTCAATGAACTAATCACTGATCATAATCTTGATGTGATTGGCCTGACTGAAACATGGCTTAAGCCTGATGAATTTACTGTGTTAAATGAGGCCTCACCCCCTGGTTACACTAGTGACCATACCCCCCGTGCATCCGGCGAAGGCGGAGGTGTTGCTAACATTTACGATAGCAAATTTCAATTTACAAAAAAAAAAAACAATGATGTTTTCGTCTTTTGAGCTTCTAGTCATGAAATCTATGCAGCCTACTCACTCACTTTTTATAGCTACTGTTTACAGGCCTCCTGGGCCATATGCAGTGTTCCTCACTGATTTCCCTGAATTCCTATCGGATTTTGTAGTCATAGAAGATAATATTCACATTTTTGGTGACTTTAATGACGTCAGACCGAGGCTCTGCATCTGTCCTCGTGCTCCTAGATCTTAGTGCCGCTTTTGATACCATCGATCACCACATTCTTTTGGAGAGATTGGAAACCCAAATTGGTCTACATGGACAAGTTCTGGCCTGGTTTAGATCTTATCTGTCGGAAAGATATCAGTTTGTCTCTGTGAATGGTTTGTCCTCTGACAAATCAATTGTAAATTTCGGTGTTCCTCAAGGTTCCGTTTTAGGACCACTATTGTTTTCACTATCTATTTTACCTCTTGGGGATGTCATTCGAAAACATAATGTTAAATTTCACTGCTATGCGGACGACACACAGCTGTACATTTCAATGAAACATGGTGAAGCCCCAAAATTGCCCTCGCTAGAAACCTGTGTTTCAGACATAAAGAAGTGGATGGCTGCAAACTTTCTACTTTTAAACTCGGACAAAACAGAGATGCTTGTTCTAGGTCCCAAGAAACAAAGAGATCTTCTGTTGAATCTGACAATTAATCTGGATGGTTGTACAGTCGTCTCAAATAAAACTGTGAAGGACCTCGGCGTTACTCTGGACCCTGATCTCTCTTTTGAAGAACATATCAAGACTGTTTCAAGGACAGCTTTTTTCCATCTACGTAACATTGCAAAAATCAGAAACTTTCTGTCCAAAAATGACGCAGAAAAATTAATCCATGCTTTTGTTACTTCTAGGCTGGACTACTGCAATCCTCTACTTTCCGGCTACCCGGATAAAGCACTAAACAAACTTCAGTTAGTGCTAAATACGGCTGCTAGAATCCTGACTAGAACCAAAAAATTTGATCATATTACTCCAGTGCTAGCCTCCCTACACTGGCTTCCTGTTAAGGCAAGGGCTGATTTCAAGGTTTTACTGCTAACCTACAAAGCATTACATTGGCTTGCTCCTACCTATCTTTCCGATTTGGTCCTGCCGTACATACCTACACGTACGCTACGGTCACAAGACGCAGGCCTCCTAATTGTCCCTAGAATTTCTAAGCAAACGGCTGGAGGTAGGGCAATCTCCTATAGAGCTCCATTTTTATGGAATGGTCTGCCTACCAATGTGAGAGACGCAGACTCAGTCTCAACCTTTAAGTCTTTACTGAAGACTTATCTCTTCAGTAGGTCCTATGATTAAGTATAGTCTGGCCCAGGAGTGTGAAGGTGAACGGAAAGGCTGGAGCAACGAACCGCCCTTGCTGTCTCTGCCTTGCCGGTTCCCCTCTTTCCACTGGGATTCTCTGCCTCTAACCCTTTTACAGGGGCTGAGTCACTGGCTTACTGGTGTTCTTCCATGCCGTCCATGGGAGGGGTGCGTCACTTGAGTGGGTTGAGTCACTGACGTGGTCTTCCTGTCTGGGTTGGCGCCCCCCCTTGGGTTGTGCCATGGCGGAGATCGTTGTGGGCTATACTCGGCCTTGTCTTAGGACGGTAAGTTGGTGGTTGGAGACATCCCTCTAGTGGTGTGGGGGCTGTGCTTTGGCAAAGTGGGTGGGGTTATATCCTGCCTGTTTGGCCCTGTCCGGGGGTATCATCGGATGGGGCCACAGTGTCTTCTGATCCCTCCTGTCTCAGCCTCCAGTATTTATGCTGCAGTAGTTTATGTGTCGGGGGGCTAGTTTCAGTTTGTTACATCTCGAGTATTTCTCTTGTCTTATCCGGTGTCCTGTGTGAATTTAAATATGCTCTCTCTAATTCTCTCTTTCTCTCTTTCTGTCTTTCTCTCGGACGACCTGAGCCCTAGGACCATGCCTCAGGACTACCTGGTATGATGACTCCTTGCTGTCCCCAGTCCACCTGGCCGTGCTGCTGCTCCAGCTTCAACTGTTCTGCCTGCGGCTATGGAACCCTGACCTGTTCACCGGACGTGCTTGTTGCACCCTCGACAACTACTATGATTATTATTATTTGACCATGCTGGTCATTTATGAACATTTTAACATCTTGACCATGTTCTGTTATAATATCCACCCTGCACAGCCAGAAGAGGACTGGCCACCCCTCATAGCCTGGTTCCTCTCTAGGTTTCTTCCTAGGTTTTTGGCCTTTCTAGGGAGTTTTTCCTAGGGAGTTTTTCCTAGCCACCGTGCTTCTTTCACATGCTTTGCTTGCTGTTTGGGGTTTTAGGCTGGGTTTCTGTACAGCACTTTGAGATATCAGCTGATGTACGAAGGGCTATATAAATAAATTTGATTTGAATTTGATTTGATAACACACAGCCAAGGTATTGGGTCTGACTGGATGACTGATAATAACACACACAGCCAAGGTATTGGATCTGACTGGCTGACTGATAATAACACACACAGCCAAGGTATTGGGTCTGACTGGCTGACTGATAATAACACACACAGCCAAGGTATTGGGTTTGACTGGATGACTGATAATAACACACACAGCCAAGGTATTGGGTCTGACTGGCTGACTGATAATAACACACACAGCCAAGGTATTGGGTTTGACTGGATGACTGATAATAACATACACAGCCAAGGTATTGGATCTGACTGGCTGACTGATAATAACATACACAGCCAAGGTATTGGATCTGACTGGCTGACTGATAATAACACACACAGCCAAGGTATTGGATCTGACTGGCTGACTGATAATAACACACACAGCCAAGGTATTGGATCTGACTGGCTGACTGATAATAACACACACAGCCAAGGTATTGGGTTTGACTGGATGACTGATAATAACACACACAGCCAAGGTATTGGATCTGACTGGCTGACTGATAATAACACACACAGCCAAGGTATTGGATCTGACTGGCTGACTGATAATAACACACACAGCCAAGGTATTGGGTCTGACTGGCTGACTGATAATAACACACACAGCCAAGGTATTGGGTTTGACTGGATGACTGATAATAACACACACAGCCAAGGTATTGGATCTGACTGGCTGACTGATAATAACACACACAGCCAAGGTATTGGATCTGACTGGCTGACTGATAATAACACACACAGCCAAGGTATTGGATCTGACTGGCTGACTGATAATAACACACACAGCCAAGGTATTGGATCTGACTGGCTGACTGATAATAACACACACAGCCAAGGTATTGGATCTGACTGGCTGACTGATAATAACACACACAGCCAAGGTATTGGGTCTGACTGGCTGACTGATAATAACACACACAGCCAAGGTATTGGATCTGACTGGCTGACTGATAATGACATGCATCCCTGGACCCCACACCATCACTAATACATTACATCTACCTGGAGCTGTAGGGGTTACATCCCTGGACCCCACACCATCACCAATACATTACATCTACCTGGAGCTGTAGGGGTTACATCCCTGGACCCCACACCATCACCAATACATTACATCTACCTGGAGCTGTAGGGGTCACATCCCTGGACCCCACACCATCACCAATACATTACATCTACCTGGAGCTGTAGGGGTTACATCCCTGGACCCCACACCATCACCAATACATTACATCTACCTGGAGCTGTAGGGGTTACATCCCTGGACCCCACACCATCACCAATACATTACATCTACCTGGAGCTGTAGGGGTCACATCCCTGGACCCCACACCATCACCAATACATTACATCTACCTGGAGCTGTAGGGGTTACATCCCTGGACCCCACACCATCACAAATACATTACATCTACCTGGAGCTGTAGGGGTTACATCCCTGGACCCCACACCATCACCAATACATTACATCTACCTGGAGCTGTAGGGGTCACATCCCTGGTCCCCACACCATCACCAATACATTACATCTACCTGGAGCTGTAGGGGTTACATCCGTGGACCCCACACCATCACCAATACATTACATCTACCTGGAGCTGTAGGGGTTACATCCCTGGACCCCACACCATCACCAATACATTACATCTACCTGGAGCTGTAGGGGTTACATCCCTGGACCCCACACCATCACCAATACATTACATCTACCTGGAGCTGTAGGGGTCACATCCCTGGACCCCACACCATCACCAATACATTACATGTACCTGGAGCTGTAGGGGTCACATCCCTGGACCCCACACCATCACCAATACATTACATCTACCTGGAGATGTAGGGGTCACATCCCTGGACCCCACACCATCACCAATACATTACATCTACCTGGAGCTGTAGGGGTCACATCCCTGGACCCCACACCATCACCAATACATTACATGTACCTGGAGCTGTAGGGGTCACATCCCTGGACCCCACACCATCACCAATACATTACATCTACCTGGAGATGTAGGGGTCACATCCCTGGACCCCACACCATCACCAATACATTACATCTACCTGGAGCTGTAGGGGTTACATCCCTGGACCCCACACCATCACCAATACATTACATCTACCTGGAGCTGTAGGGGTTACATCCCTGGACCCCACACCATCACCAATACATGACATCTACCTGGAGCTGTAGGGGTCACATCCCTGGACCCCACACCATCACCAATACATTACATCTACCTGGAGCTGTAAGGGTCACATCCCTGGACCCAACACCATCACCAATACATTACATCTACCTGGAGCTGTAGGGGTCACATCCCTGGACCCCACACCATCACCAATACATGACATCTACCTGGAGCTGTAAGGGTTACATCCCTGGTCCCCACACCATCACCAATACATTACATCTACCTGGAGCTGTAGGGGTTACATCCCTGGACCCCACACCATCACCAATACATTACATCTACCTGGAGCTGTAGGGGTTACATCCCTGGACCCCACACCATCACCAATACATTACATCTACCTGGAGCTGTAGGGGTCACATCCCTGGACCCCACACCATCACCAATACATTACATCTACCTGGAGCTGTAAGGGTCACATCCCTGGACCCAACACCATCACCAATACATTACATCTACCTGGAGCTGTAGGGGTCACATCCCTGGACCCCACACCATCACCAATACATTACATCTACCTGGAGCTGTAAGGGTTACATCCCTGGTCCCCACACCATCACCAATACATTACATCTACCTGGAGCTGTAGGGGTTACATCCCTGGACCCCACACCATCACCAATACATTACATCTACCTGGAGCTGTAGGGGTTACATCCCTGGACCCCACACCATCACCCAATACATTACATCTACCTGGAGCTGTAGGGGTTACATCCCTGGACCCCACACCCTCACAAATACATTACATCTACCTGGAGCTGTAGGGGTTACATCCCTGGACCCCACACCATCACCAATACATTACATCTACCTGGAGCTGTAGGGGTTACATCCCTGGACCCCACACCATCACCAATACATTACATCTACCTGGAGCTGTAGGGGTTACATCCCTGGACCCCACACCATCACCAATACATTACATCTACCTGGAGATGTAGGGGTTACATCCCTGGACCCCACACCATCACCAATACATTACATCTACCTGGAGATGTAGGGGTTACATCCCTGGACCCCACACCATCACCAATACATTACATCTACCTGGAGCTGTAGGGGTTACATCCCTGGACCCCACACCATCACCAATACATTACATCTACCTGGAGCTGTAGGGGTCACATCCCTGGACCCCACACCATCACCAATACATTACATCTACCTGGAGCTGTAGGGGTTACACTATCACTACCTCCATCCTCCCATATCTCTACCTCCCTCCTCCCCTGTCCTTCCTCCCCTATCACTACCTCCATCCTCCCCTATCACT
>NC_138307.1:81081618-81091618 GCF_965601325.2 Salmo salar | reverse complement strand
TAAGTCAAGCTGCTTTCTCACCTGAAGCCAAAAAGGAGGGGATTCTTCTCTAATACAAGTTAAAACTATAAACTACATATGTAATATCTTAATTTGATCACTCTGTTTTCGCAGAAAATGTTCCTGCACCACAGGAAATTCAAATCAAATTGTATTTGTCACATGCGTTGTAAACAACAGGTGTAGATTAACACTGAAATGCTTACTTACGGGCCCTTCCCAACAATGCAGAGAGAAAAAAAGAGAAATAATACAAACAGAAAAATTTAATTAAAAAATAATAAGGCGAGGAATAAATAAACAATGAGTAACAATATTCAAATGAGCATCGTGATTTGCATAAATCCATAAATCCACCTGCGGTTCTCTTTCTCTCTCTCTCTCGATCACACGCTAAAGCACTAGACAGAATGTCCTAATACTGCAGGTCCTACTACTGAGACATTCAAACGGAAAACAACTCTAATCCACACATCAACAACTGTCATTTTATATTGTTTAATAACACAAGATAGATATTGGTCTCAACTATAAAATACAAGTGTATTTTTTGTAGCCTATCGAAACAAATTTCCCCTTAGAAATTATTACTTTTTTTGAGAAATATCAAATCCTCCTGCTGCAGGATTATTTTACTCCAGAGACAAAACTGGTCAAATTACGATCCGATATCTGTACAAACACCAACTAGACACCAAGCCTGCTGTAAACTCAGCAAAAAAAGAAACGTCCCTTTTTCAGGACTCCAAATAACTTCACAGATCACAAACAATTAATGAACATGCACCTGTGGAACGGTCGTTAAGACACTAACAGCTTACAGACGGTAGGCAATTAAGGTCACAGTTATGAAAACTTGGGACACTAAAGAGGCCTTTCGACTGACTCTGAAAAACACCAAAAGAAAGAAGCCCAGGTCCCTGCTCATCTGCGTGAATGTGCCTCAGGCACGCTGCAAGGAGGCATAAGGACTGCAGATGTGGCCAGGGCAATAAACTGCAATGCCCGTACTGTGAGAAGCCTAAGACAACGCTACAGGGAGGCAGGACGGACAGCTGATCATCCTCACAGGGAAGGACCACGTGTAACAACACCTGCACAGGATCGGTACATCCAAATAGCACACCTGCAGGACAGGTACCGCATGGCAACAACAACTGCCCGAGTTACACCAGGAACACACAATCCCTCCATCAGTGCTCAGACTGTCCGCAATAGGCTGAGAGAGGCTGGACTGAGGGCTTGTAGGCCTGTTGTAAGGCAGGTCCTCACCAGACATCACCGGCAACAACGTCACCTATGGGCACAAACCCACCGTCGCTGGACCAGACAGGACTGGCATAAAGTGCTCTTCACTGACGAGTCGCGGTTTTGTCTCAACAGGGGTGATGGTCCTATTCGCATTTATCGTCAAAGAAATGAGCGTTACACCGAGGCCTGTACTCTGGAGCGGGATCGATTTGGAGGTGGAGGGTCCGTCATGGTCTGGGGCGGTATGTCACAGCATCATTGGACTAAGCTTGTTGTCATTGCAGGCAATCTCAACGCTGTGCGTTACAGGGAAGACATCCTCCTCCCTCATGTGGTACCCTTCCTGCAGGCTCATCCTGACATGACCAATGTCACTAGCCATACTGCTCGTTCTGTGCGTGATTTCCTGCAAGACAGGAATGTCAGTGTTCTGCCATGGCCAGCAAAGAGCCCGGATCTCAATCCCATTGAGCACGTCTGGGACCTATTGGATCAGAGGGTGAGGGCTAGGGCCATTCCCCCCAGAAATGTCCGGGAACTTTCAGGTGCCTTGGTGGAAGAGTGGGGTAACATCTCATAGCAAGAACTGGCAAATCTGGTGCAGTCCATGAGGAGGAGATGCACTTCAGTACTTAATGCAGCTGGTGGCCACACCAGATACTGACTGTTACTTTTGATTTTGAACCCCCCTTTGTTCAGGGACATATTATTCAATTTCTGTTAGTCACGTGTCTGTGGAACTTGTTTTGTTTATGTCTCAGTTGTTGAATCTTGTTATGTTCCTACAAATATTTACACATGTTAAATTTGCTGAAAATAAACTCTGTTGACAGTGAAAGGATGTGTCTTTTTTTGCTGAGTTTAGTTCCACAGGGACGACTCCAAATCAATACCAACTAGACACCAAGGGGCGTTGAGCCTGTTGTAGTTCCACAGGGACGTTGAGCCTGTTGTAGTTCCACAGGGGCGTTGAGCCTGTTGTAGTTCCACAGGGGCGTTGAGCCTGTTGTGGTTCCACAGGGGCGTTGAGCCTGTTGTAGTTCCACAGGGACGTTGAGCCTGTTGTAGTTCCACAGGGGCGTTGAGCCTGTTGTAGTTCCACAGGTACGTTGAGCCTGTTGTAGTTCCACAGGGACGTTGAGCCTGTTGTAGTTCCACAGGGACGTTGAGCCTGTTGTGGTTCCACAGGGGCGTTGAGCCTGTTGTAGTTCCACAGGGGCGTTGAGCCTGTTGTAGTTCCACAGGTACGTTGAGCCTGTTGTAGTTCCACAGGGGCGTTGAGCCTGTTGTAGTTCCACAGGGGCGTTGAGCCTGTTGTAGTTCCACAGGGGCGTTGAGCCTGTTGTAGTTCCACAGGGGCGTTGAGCCTGTTGTAGTTCCACAGGGACGTTGAGCCTGTTGTAGTTCCACAGGGGCGTTGAGCCTGTTGTAGTTCCACAGGGGCGTTGAGCCTGTTGTAGTTCCACAGGGACGACTCCAAATCCAATTAATTTGTATCGTTATTACATTCTCTTGATCTAATACTTCCACATAACAACACAACACACTGACAAGGTAAAGCCTGCAATATTTTTTAATCAGATATTACAACCAAATTTGGAATTCTCCTAACTAATTATTCCATGACGCAGCATGTTTAAATTGCTAACCCAGGAAGGATATCAAGAGGGTAGATTGCTTTCTCTGTATAATGGCCTTAGAGGATGAAATGAATTTACATTAGAAACTTGAAAGAAGAACAAGATGGTCTGTTTCCTTCACTTTCATGTTTACTAACCAGAGAGACTGAAGAGAGGAAGAGAGAGAGAGAGAGGGAGAGAGGAAGAGAGAGAGAGAAAGGGAGAGAAGAAGAGAGAGAGAGAGAGAGAGAGAGAGAGAGAGAGAGAGAGAGAGAGAGAGAGAGGGAAAGAGGAAGAGAGAGAGAGGTAGAGAGAGAGAAGAGAGGAAGAGATAGATAAAGACGAAAGGGAGAGAGAGAAAGAGAGACAGAAAGAGGGAAGACAGGAAGAGAGAGGGAGAAAAGGAGAGAGGGAAAGAGAGAGAGAAAGATAGAGAGAGAGAGACAGAAAGAGGGAAGACAGGAAGAGAGAGGGAGAAAAGGAGAGAGAGAAAGAGAGAGAGAAATATATAGAGAGAGAGACAGAAAGAGGTGAAGACAGGAAGAGAGGGGGAGAGAAGGAGGAGGGAAAGAGTGAGTGACTGGGCAAGGGATGGCTAAAGAAGAGAGAAAAACAACTTCCTTGAAATTTTATTTGGTGCCTTCCACAGCCTATTAAAGCTGTAATAATGTTATGAAATTGAATTTAAGAAGTATCGGACCATTTCATCGTGTTCAAAACACAATACAGATCCACAAAGCAGCCAGGCGCAAACTCAGAAACTGTCTGTCTGTCTGTCTGTCCAAAACACAATACAGATCCACAAAGCAGCCAGGCGCAAACTCAGAAACTGTCTGTCTGTCTGTCTGTCTGTCTGTCTGTCTGTCTGTCTGTCTGTCTGTCTGTCTGTCTGTCTGTCTGTCTGTCTGTCTGTCTGTCTGTCTGTCTGTTCAAAACACAATACAGATCCACAAAGCAGCCAGGCGCAAACTCAGAAACTGTCTGTCTGTCTGTCTGTCTGTCTGTCTGTCTGTCTGTCTGTCTGTCTGTCTGTCTGTCTGTCTGTCTGTCTGTCTGTCTGTCTGTCTGTCTGTCTGTCTGTCTGTCTGTCTGTCTGTCTCCCACACTAAGAGGAGGGATCTGCAGAGACCTGCTGACAACAGTAAGCACCCTAGAGGACAGGTGGATTCAGGGGAAAACGGTTAGAAACTGGGAAATAGAAAAGTTTTGTCCCAAGGGCAGAAAGAAAAGTTGGGCCCTGTTTTCAAGTCAAGGTATTCACTATGCATCACCCTTTCTCCCACGTTCTATACACTTCCTGTAATGCAGGACGGACACGCCTCTTCAAATAATTTCCTCTTTCTGATAGGATGAGTGCTCAGGTAAACGGCACTCCCTCATGGTGCTCAGGTCTTGATGATAATAACCTATGTGTCTGGGAACAGTTTGGTATAGACACCACTTTATTTAAATACATTAGAAAACCTCTCAGAGTATCTAGAGAGAGAGAGAGAGAGAGAGAGAGAGAGAGGTCCCGAAAACACACACGCACAAACACAAACACACACAAACACACATACATGGAGTACATACCCACACAACCCCAGTATAGAGGCAGCCCTACAGTATAGATACCCCTCCTCCCATCAGCCCTACAGTACAGATACCCCTCCTCCCATCAGCCCTACAGTATAGATACCCCTCCTCCCATCAACCCTACAGTATAGATACCCCTCCTCCCATCAGCCCTACAGTATAGATACCCCTCCTCCCATCAGCCCTACAGTATAGATACCCCTCCTCCCATCAGCCCTACAGTATAGATACCCCTCCTCCCATCAGCCCTACAGTATAGATACCCCTCCTCCCATCAGCCCTACAGTATAGATACCCCTCCTCCCATCAGCCCTACAGTATAGATACCCCTCCTCCCATCAGCCCTACAGTATAGATACCCCTCCTCCCATCAGCCCTACAGTATAGATACCCCTCCTCCCATCAGCCCTACAGTACAGATACCCCTCCTCCCATCAGCCCTACAGTACAGATACCCCTCCTCCCATCAGCCCTACAGTATAGATACCCCTCCTCCCATCAGCCCTACAGTATAGATACCCCTCCTCCCATCAGCCCTACAGTATAGATACCCCTCCTCCCATCAGCCCTACAGTATAGATACCCCTCCTCCCATCAGCCCTACAGTATAGATACCCCTCCTCCCATCAGCCCTACAGTATAGATACCCCTCCTCCCATCAGCCCTACAGTATAGATACCCCTCCTCCCATCAGCCCTACAGTATAGATACCCCTCCTCCCATCAGCCCTACAGTATAGATACCCCTCCTCCCATCAGCCCTACAGTATAGATACCCCTCCTCCCATCAGCCCTACAGTATAGATACCCCTCCTCCCATCAGCCCTACAGTATAGATACCCCTCCTCCCATCAGCCCTCATCAGCCCTACAGTAAGATACCCCTCCTCCCATCAGCCCTACAGTATAGATACCCCTCCTCCCATCAGCCCTACAGTATAGATACCCCTCCTCCCATCAGCCCTACAGTATAGATACCCCTCCTCCCATCAGCCCTACAGTATAGATACCCCTCCTCCCATCAGCCCTACAGTATAGATACCCCTCCTCCCATCAGCCCTACAGTATAGATGCCCCTCCTCCCATCAGCCCTACAGTATAGATACCCCTCCTCCCATCAGCCCTACAGTACAGATACCCCTCCTCCCATCAGCCCTACAGTACAGATACCCCTCCTCCCATCAGCCCTACAGTATAGATACCCCTCCTCCCATCAGCCCTACAGTATAGATACCCCTCCTCCCATCAGCCCTACAGTATAGATACCCCTCCTCCCATCAGCCCTACAGTATAGATACCCCTCCTCCCATCAGCCCTACAGTATAGATACCCCTCCTCCCATCAGCCCTACAGTATAGATACCCCTCCTCCCATCAGCCCTACAGTATAGATACCCCTCCTCCCATCAGCCCTACAGTATAGATACCCCTCCTCCCATCAGCCCTACAGTATAGATACCCCTCCTCCCATCAGCCCTACAGTATAGATACCCCTCCTCCCATCAGCCCTACAGTATAGATACCCCTCCTCCCATCAGCCCTACAGTATAGATACCCCTCCTCCCATCAGCCCTACAGTATAGATACGCCTCTCCTCCCATCAGCCCTACAGTACAGATACCCCTCCTCCCATCAGCCCTACAGTATAGATACCCCTCCTCCCATCAGCCCTACAGTATAGATACCCCTCCTCCCATCAGCCCTACAGTATAGATACCCCTCCTCCCATCAGCCCTACAGTATAGATACCCCTCCTCCCATCAGCCCTACAGTATAGATACCCCTCCTCCCATCAGCCCTACAGTATAGATACCCCTCCTCCCATCAGCCCTACAGTATAGATACCCCTCCTCCCATCAGCCCTACAGTATAGATACCCCTCCTCCCATCAGCCCTACAGTATAGATACCCCTCCTCCCATCAGCCCTACAGTATAGATACCCCTCCTCCCATCAGCCCTACAGTATAGATACCCCTCCTCCCATCAGCCCTACAGTATAGATACCCCTCCTCCCATCAGCCCTACAGTATAGATACCCCTCCTCCCATCAGCCCTACAGTATAGATACCCCTCCTCCCATCAGCCCTACAGTATAGATACCCCTCCTCCCATCAGCCCTACAGTATAGATACCCCTCCTCCCATCAGCCCTACAGTATAGATACCCCTCCTCCCATCAGCCCTACAGTATAGATACCCCTCCTCCCATCAGCCCTACAGTATAGATACCCCTCCTCCCATCAGCCCTACAGTACAGATACCCCTCCTCCCATCAGCCCTACAGTATAGATACCCCTCCTCCCATCAGCCCTACAGTACAGATACCCCTCCTCCCATCAGCCCTACAGTATAGATACCCCTCCTCCCATCAGCCCTACAGTATAGATACCCCTCCTCCCATCAGCCCTACAGTATAGATACCCCTCCTCCCATCAGCCCTACAGTATAGATACCCCTCCTCCCATCAGCCCTACAGTATAGATACCCCTCCTCCCATCAGCCCTACAGTATAGATACCCCTCCTCCCATCAGCCCTACAGTATAGATACCCCTCCTCCCATCAGCCCTACAGTATAGATACCCCTCCTCCCATCAGCCCTACAGTATAGATACCCCTCCTCCCATCAGCCCTACAGTATAGATACCCCTCCTCCCATCAGCCCTACAGTATAGATACCCCTCCTCCCATCAGCCCTACAGTATAGATACCCCTCCTCCCATCAGCCCTACAGTATAGATACCCCTCCTCCCATCAGCCCTACAGTATAGATACCCCTCCTCCCATCAGCCCTACAGTATAGATACCCCTCCTCCCATCAGCCCTACAGTACAGATACCCCTCCTCCCATCAGCCCTACAGTATAGATACCCCTCCTCCCATCAGCCCTACAGTACAGATACCCCTCCTCCCATCAGCCCTACAGTATAGATACCCCTCCTCCCATCAGCCCTACAGTATAGATACCCCTCCTCCCATCAGCCCTACAGTATAGATACCCCTCCTCCCATCAGCCCTACAGTATAGATACCCCTCCTCCCATCAGCCCTACAGTATAGATACCCCTCCTCCCATCAGCCCTACAGTACAGATACCCCTCCTCCCATCAGCCCTACAGTACAGATACCCCTCCTCCCATCAGCCCTACAGTACAGATACCCCTCCTCCCATCAGCCCTACAGTATAGATACCCCTCCTCCCATCAGCCCTACAGTATAGATACCCCTCCTCCCATCAGCCCTACAGTATAGATACCCCTCCTCCCATCAGCCCTACAGTATAGATACCCCTCCTCCCATCAGCCCTACAGTATAGATACCCCTCCTCCCATCAGCCCTACAGTATAGATACCCCTCCTCCCATCAGCCCTACAGTATAGATACCCCTCCTCCCATCAGCCCTACAGTATAGATACCCCTCCTCCCATCAGCCCTACAGTATAGATACCCCTCCTCCCATCAGCCCTACAGTATAGATACCCCTCCTCCCATCAGCCCTACAGTATAGATACCCCTCCTCCCATCAGCCCTACAGTATAGATACCCCTCCTCCCATCAGCCCTACAGTATAGATACCCCTCCTCCCATCAGCCCTACAGTATAGATACCCCTCCTCCCATCAGCCCTACAGTACAGATACCCCTCCTCCCATCAGCCCTACAGTATAGATACCCCTCCTCCCATCAGCCCTACAGTACAGATACCCCTCCTCCCATCAGCCCTACAGTATAGATACCCCTCCTCCCATCAGCCCTACAGTATAGATACCCCTCCTCCCATCAGCCCTACAGTATAGATACCCCTCCTCCCATCAGCCCTACAGTATACATACCCCTCCTCCCATCAGCCCTACAGTATAGATACCCCTCCTCCCATCAGCCCTACAGTATAGATGCCCCTCCTCCCATCAGCCCTACAGTATAGATACCCCTCCTCCCATCAGCCCTACAGTACAGATACCCCTCCTCCCATCAGCCCTACAGTACAGATACCCCTCCTCCCATCAGCTCTACAGTATAGATACCCCTCCTCCCATCAGCCCTACAGTATAGATACCCCTCCTCCCATCAGCCCTACAGTATAGATACCCCTCCTCCCATCAGCCCTACAGTATAGATACCCCTCCTCCCACCAGCCCTACAGTATAGATACCCCTCCTCCCATCAGCCCTACAGTATAGATACCCCTCCTCCCATCAGCCCTACAGTATAGATACCCCTCCTCCCATCAGCCCTACAGTATAGATACCCCTCCTCCCATCAGCCCTACAGTATAGATACCCCTCCTCCCATCAGCCCTACAGTATAGATACCCCTCCTCCCATCAGCCCTACAGTATAGATACCCCTCCTCCCATCAGCCCTACAGTACAGATACCCCTCCTCCCATCAGCCCTACAGTATAGATACCCCTCCTCCCATCAGCCCTACAGTACAGATACCCCTCCTCCCATCAGCCCTACAGTATAGATACCCCTCCTCCCATCAGCCCTACAGTACAGATACCCCTCCTCCCATCAGCCCTACAGTACAGATACCCCTCCTCCCATCAGCCCTACAGTATAGATACCCCTCCTCCCATCAGCCCTACAGTATAGATACCCCTCCTCCCATCAGCCCTACAGTATAGATACCCCTCCTCCCATCAGCCCTACAGTATAGATACCCCTCCTCCCATCAGCCCTACAGTACAGATACCCCTCCTCCCATCAGCCCTACAGTACAGATACCCCTCCTCCCATCAGCCCTACAGTATAGATACCCCTCCTCCCATCAGCCCTACAGTATAGATACCCCTCCTCCCATCAGCCCTACAGTATAGATACCCCTCCTCCCATCAGCCCTACAGTATAGATACCCCTCCTCCCATCAGCCCTACAGTATAGATACCCCTCCTCCCATCAGCCCTACAGTATAGATACCCCTCCTCCCATCAGCCCTACAGTACAGATACCCCTCCTCCCATCAGCCCTACAGTATAGATACCCCTCCTCCCATCAGCCCTACAGTATAGATACCCCTCCTCCCATCAGCCCTACAGTATAGATACCCCTCCTCCCATCAGCCCTACAGTATAGATACCCCTCCTCCCATCAGCCCTACAGTAAGATACCCCTCCTCCCATCAGCCCTACAGTATAGATACCCCTCCTCCCATCAGCCCTACAGTACAGATACCCCTCCTCCCATCAGCCCTACAGTACAGATACCCCTCCTCCCATCAGCCCTACAGTATAGATACCCCTCCTCCCATCAGCCCTACAGTATAGATACCCCTCCTCCCATCAGCCCTACAGTATAGATACCCCTCCTCCCATCAGCCCTACAGTATAGATACCCCTCCTCCCATCAGCCCTACAGTATAGATACCCCTCCTCCCATCAGCCCTACAGTATAGATACCCCTCCTCCCATCAGCCCTACAGTACAGATACCCCTCCTCCCATCAGCCCTACAGTATAGATACCCCTCCTCCCATCAGCCCTACAGTATAGATACCCCTCCTCCCATCAGCCCTACAGTACTAGATACCCCTCCTCCCATCAGCCCTACAGTACAGATACC
>NC_138307.1:81071618-81076618 GCF_965601325.2 Salmo salar | reverse complement strand
TTAGATGGTTGAATGTAGTGGAAGACTAGTTTGTTAGTCCAAGCTGTATTAATGAGTAATGTCCTTAAACAACCTCATGTGTATTGATGCATCAACTTCAAAATCTCCATGTTGGATCTCAGAAAGTATTTCTGTTTTTTATTTTTAATACATTTGCAAAAATGTCTAAAAACCTGTTTTCATTCTGTCATTATGGGGTATTGTGTATAGATTGATGAGGATTATATTTTATTTTAATCCATTTTAGAATGAGGCTGTAACGTAACAAAATGTGGGAAAAGTCAAGGGGTCTGAATACTTTCCGAATGCACTGTGTATATTGACGCATTAACTGCAAAGACCTGAAGTTAGACAATTAGGAACCTAACTAAATAATAATGAATCTCGACTGATATAACCTCGTCCCCAGGCTTAATTAAGAGCCCGGCTGGTGGACGAGATTACAACTGCCATGGTAATTGGTTGAATATTGGTGAGTATCAGGTCACCACATCAAGCCTGAAAGAAGACGCTGCTACACGATGGAAGGATGGTTTCTGTTCCCTCCATGGTAAAGGAGACCTCATACTCAGACTGTAGATTTAACCAAAATGTAAAGAATTAAAACTGAAAGAGATATCATCAACGTCCTCCCCATTGCTGTAGGGTGCAATTACATCGTACAACTCCACCGAGATACTTCTTCACCTCTCTAATCAAACATTTACACGGAGAAGCTCTTTGTACTACAATATTTTCTTCTCTTTTTGTTTTGGACATAGTATTTATGCTAGCGTTGGCAAACTGAGGTGTTATAACAGCTGGTTGGCTGTGTGATGCTCTGAGAGGTCTATCAGTGATTCAGAGAGGAGGGTCATAGGAAGAACAGGTATCTTCTCAATAGATAGAAGCTGAACAGAAGGACTGTATGATATACAATAGGGAAACTTCAAAGGAACTCTGTCACTCATATATGTGTAAAATACACACTCTGTTATTTGGGTTATTAACAGGGACTTTAGGATATTCCATTGTGATAGTCAATGGTTATTAACAGGGAATTTAGGATATTCCATTGTGATAGTCAATGGTTATTAACAGGGAATTTAGGATGTTCCATTGTGATAGTCAATGGTTATTAACAGGGAATTTAGGATATTCCATTGTGATAGTCAATGGTTATTAACAGGGAATTTAGGATATTCCATTGTGATAGTCAATGGTTATTAACAGGGAATTTAGGATGTTCCATTGTGATAGTCAATGGTTATTAACAGGGAATTTAGGATATTCCATTGTGGTAGTCAATGGTTATTAACAGGGAATTTAGGATGTTCCATTGTGATAGTCAATGGTTATTAACAGGGAATTTAGGATATTCCATTGTGATAGTCAATGGTTATTAACAGGGAATTTAGGATGTTCCATTGTGATAGTCAATGGTTATTAACAGGGAATTTAGGATGTTCCATTGTGATAGTCAATGGTTATTAACAGGGAATTTAGGATGTTCCATTGTGATAGTCAATGGTTATTAACAGGGAATTTAGGATATTCCATTGTGATAGTCAATGGTTATTAACAGGGAATTTAGGATGTTCCATTGTGATAGTCAATGGTTATTAACAGGGAATTTAGGATGTTCCATTGTGATAGTCAATGGTTATTAACAGGGAATTTAGGATGTTCCATTGTGATAGTCAATGGTTATTAACAGGGAATTTAGGATGTTCCATTGTGATAGTCAATGGTTATTAACAGGGAATTTAGGATGTTCCATTGTGATAGTCAATGGTTATTAACAGGGAATTTAGGATGTTCCATTGTGATAGTCAATGGTTATTAACAGGGAATTTAGGATGTTCCATTGTGATAGTCAATGGTTATTAACAGGGAATTTAGGATGTTCCATTGTGATAGTCAATGGTTATTAACAGGGAATTTAGGATGTTCCATTGTGATAGTCAATGGTTATTAACAGGGAATTTAGGATATTCCATTGTGATAGTCAATGGTTATTAACAGGGAATTTAGGATGTTCCATTGTGATAGTCAATGGTTATTAACAGGGAATTTAGGATGTTCCATTGTGATAGTCAATGGTTATTAACAGGGAATTTAGGATGTTCCATTGTGATAGTCAATGGTTATTAACAGGGAATTTAGGATGTTCCATTGTGATAGTCAATGGTTATTAACAGGGAATTTAGGATGTTCCATTGTGATAGTCAATGGTTATTAACAGGGAATTTAGGATATTCCATTGTGATAGTCAATGGTTATTAACAGGGAATTTAGGATGTTCCATTGTGATAGTCAATGGTTATTAACAGGGAATTTAGGATATTCCATTGTGATAGTCAATGGTTATTAACAGGGAATTTAGGATGTTCCATTGTGATAGTCAATGGAGAAACCTCAATGGAACTCTCTCACTCTCATAGCGTATTTAAAAGATGATACTAAAATATGTTTTGTTTACTGATTTAGGATATTCATTTAATTTAATCCAACAACTGTAAACAAATGACATATTCTGGACAGACACAGACACTCCTGGGACATGATGGGTTCAGCTTCCTGCGTATTGGTATTTTCAGTCAGCTTGATTAAATCTGCAGATTCACACAGCACCTGGTTTACTGTTTGTGTTCAACCAGATTAGAGCCTTAATCCCTGGATGGATCTGTTAATCCAGGGGAGTGGTGTCTGGTCACACTGCTCACTTTCCTCTCCTTTATCACACACACACACACACACACACACACACACACACACACACACACACACACACACACACACACACACACACACACACACACACACACACACACACACACACACACACACACACTCAGCATGGCGGCATGCATACCATACCATGTCATACCATGTTATACCACACCATACCATGTTATACCATACCATACCATGTCAAACCATGTTATACCATACCATGTCAAACCATGTTATACCATACCATGTCATACAATGTTATACCATACCATACCATACCATGTTATACCATGTTATACCATACCATACCATACCATGTTATACCGTACCATACCATACCATGTCATACCATGTTATACCATACCATACCATGTCATACCATGTTATACCTCACCATACCATGTCATACCATGTTATACCATACCATACCATACCATGTTATACCATACCATACCATGTCATACCATGTTATACCATACCATACCATACCATGTTATACCTTACCATACCATACCATGTTATACCATACCATACCATGTCATACCATGCCATACCATACCATACCATGTTAAACCATACCATACCATACCATTCCATACCATGTTATACCATACCATACCATCCCATGTTATACCATACCATACCATGTTATACCATACCAATTCCATACCATGTTATACCACACAATACCATCCCAAGTTATACCATACCATACCATGTTATACCATACCATACCATACCATCCCATGTTATACCATACCATACCATACCATCCCATGTTATACCATACCATACCATACCATCCCATGTTATACCATACCATACCATTCCATACCATTCCCTACCATACCATACCATTCCATACCATGTCATACCATGTTATACCATACCATACCATGTCATACCATACCATCTCATACCATGTTATACCATACTATACCATGTTATACCATACCATACCATACCATGTTATACCATACCATACCATACCATGTCATACCATGTTATACCATACCATACCATGTCATACCATGTTATACCATACCATACCATACCATACAATGTTATACCATACCATACCATACCATGTTATACCATGTTATACCATACCATGTCATACCATACCATACCATGTTATACCATACCATACCATACCATACCATGTTATACCATACCATACCATACCATGTTATACCATACCATGTCATACCATGTTATACCACACCATACCATACCATGTCATACCATGCCATACCATACCATACCATGTTAAACCATACCATACCATCCCATGTTATACCATACCATACCATGTTATACCATACCAATTCCATACCATGTTATACCACACAATACCATCCCAAGTTATACCATACCATACCATGTTATACCATACCATACCATACCATACCATCCCATGTTATACCATACCATACCATCCCATGTTATACCATACCATACCATCCCATGTTATACCATACCATACCATCCCATGTTATACCATACCATACCATACCATACCATGTTATACCATACCATACCATGTTATACCATACCATACCATACCATGTTATACCATACCATACCATACCATCCCATGTTATACCATACCATGTTATACCATACCATACCATGGCATACCATGTTATACCATACCATACCATGTTATACCATACCATACAATGTTATACCATAACATACCATACCATCCCATGTTATACCATACCATGTCATACCATACCATACCATACCATCCCATGTTATACCATACCATCCCATGTTATACCATACCATACCATACCATGTTATACCATACCATACCATACCATACAATGTTTTACCATACCATACCATCCCATGTTATACCATACCATGTCATACCATACCATACCATGTCATACCATACCATGTCATACCATGTTATACCATACTATACCATACTATACCATGTTATACCATACCATACCATGTTATACCATATCATACCATACCATACCATGTCATACCATACCATACCATGTCATACCATGTTATACCATACCATACCATGTCATACCATACCATGTCATACCATGTTATACCATACTATACCATGTTATACCATACCATACCATACCATGTTATACCATACCATACCATACCATGTCATACCATACCATACCATGTCATACCATGTTATACCATACCATATCATGTCATACCATACCATACCATACCTTGTTATACCATACCATACTATACCATACCATACCATACCATACCATCCCATGTTATACCATACCATA
>NC_138307.1:80984118-81064118 GCF_965601325.2 Salmo salar | reverse complement strand
TATAAATCAGATCCCACTGAAAGGGTTATTTACTGTCCTAAACTGTAGACGTGATCAGATATAAACCAGATCCCACTGAAAGGGTTATTTACTGTCCTAAACTGTAGACGTGATCAGATATAAATCAGATCCCACTGAAAGGGTTATTTACTGTCCTAAACTGTAGACGTGATCAGATATAAACCAGATCCCACTGAAAGGGCTCTTCAGCTGTCCTAAACTGTAGACGTGATCAGATATAAACCAGATCCCACTGAAAGGGTTATTTACTGTCCTAAACTGTAGATATGATCAGATATAAACCAGATCCCACTGAAAGGGTTATTTACTGTCCTAAACTGTAGACGTGATCAGATATAAATCAGATCCCACTGAAAGGGTTATTTACTGTCCTAAACTATAGACGTGATCAGATATAAACCAGATCCCACTGAAAGGGTTATTTACTGTCCTAAACTGTAGAGTGATCAGATATAAACCAGATCCCACTGAAAGGGTTATTTACTGTCCTAAACTGTAGACGTGATCAGATATAAACCAGATCCCAATGAAAGGGTTATTTACTGTCCTAAACTGTAGATGTGATCAGATATAAACCAGATCCCAATGAAAGGGTTATTTACTGTCCTAAACTGTAGATGTGATCAGATATAAACCAGATCCCACTGAAAGAGCTCTTCAGCTGTCCTAAACTGTAGATGTGATCAGATATAAACCAGATCCCACTGAAAGGGTTCTTTAGCCCATCCTAAGATACATGAGGATGAGTCTGATAATGTTTATCACGTTGTTCATTTGAGTGTGTGTGAGAGAGAGAGAGAGAGAGAGAGAGAGAGAGAGAGAAGGAGAGAGAGAAGGAGAGAGAGAGAGACAGAGAGAGAGGGAGAGAGAGACAGAGGGAGAGAAGGAGAGAGAGAGAGACAGAGAGAAAGAGAGAGAGAGAGAGAGAGAGAGAGGGAGAGAGAAGGAGAGAGAGAAGGAGAGAGAGAGACAGGGTTATTTACTGTCCTAAACTGTAGACGTGATCAGATATAAATCAGATCCCACTGAAAGGGTTATTTACTGTCCTAAACTGTAGACGTGATCAGATATAAACCAGATCCCACTGAAAGGGCTCTTCAGCTGTCCTAAACTGTAGACGTGATCAGATATAAACCAGATCCCACTGAAAGGGTTATTTACTGTCCTAAACTGTAGATATGATCAGATATAAACCAGATCCCACTGAAAGGGTTATTTACTGTCCTAAACTGTAGACGTGATCAGATATAAATCAGATCCCACTGAAAGGGTTATTTACTGTCCTAAACTATAGACGTGATCAGATATAAACCAGATCCCACTGAAAGGGTTATTTACTGTCCTAAACTGTAGAGTGATCAGATATAAACCAGATCCCACTGAAAGGGTTATTTACTGTCCTAAACTGTAGACGTGATCAGATATAAACCAGATCCCAATGAAAGGGTTATTTACTGTCCTAAACTGTAGATGTGATCAGATATAAACCAGATCCCAATGAAAGGGTTATTTACTGTCCTAAACTGTAGATGTGATCAGATATAAACCAGATCCCACTGAAAGAGCTCTTCAGCTGTCCTAAACTGTAGATGTGATCAGATATAAACCAGATCCCACTGAAAGGGTTCTTTAGCCCATCCTAAGATACATGAGGATGAGTCTGATAATGTTTATCACGTTGTTCATTTGAGTGTGTGTGAGAGAGAGAGAGAGAGAGAGAGAGAGAGAGAGAGAAGGAGAGAGAGAAGGAGAGAGAGAGAGACAGAGAGAGAGGGAGAGAGAGACAGAGGGAGAGAAGGAGAGAGAGAGAGACAGAGAGAAAGAGAGAGAGAGAGAGAGAGAGAGAGGGAGAGAGAAGGAGAGAGAGAAGGAGAGAGAGAGACAGAGAGATAGTGTAAAGGAGAGAGAGAGAGAAGGAGAGAGAGAGACAGAGAGAGAGTGTAAAGGACATAGGAGTCTGAGATAAGACTGTCTGGTGTATGTTGTGTGACTGACAAGGTGGGTAACACAGACGGACATGGAGAGAGAGAGGGGGTGATGAGAGGCGAGGAGGGGTGAGGAGAGGAGATTCAGGGCTCAGGCACAGCCAGGGGTGAAAGGCGGTGCTCAGCTCAAACTGATAGCCCTGGGACGTGAGGCAGCTGACGGACTGACCGTGGTGACAGGAAGCATCTCTGAGACGATGTTTACTCCACGGGAATATCTACAGGCCTAAGTCTCTGCTAAAAAGAGCTAGGCTCTCCTCTTGTCTCATCTCATCTCTATCATCTGTCTGGTCCTAGCTGTCCGATAACCGGATGATTCAGAGATTTAGAGGGAGAGATGCCACTCGGTCCGGCCCAGACACCAAGACATGCCGACTGACACTCACAAATCAACTAAATAGGACTGAGGCAGTCCTGCTGTGAAAACTCCAGCGACATTTTTCCACTTTTTCATCATTTTATTCTCTCCGCACGTGTCTAATGCTATTCAATGATGAACATGACATACTCGCAAATCAACCAAACAGGATTGGGAGACAGCGCTGCTGCTGGGAAAACTCCAGTGTCATTCTACCTCTTCTTTTCTCTATATGTACACTTGTTGTCTAATGCTTGGCCTGTTCACCCGTTACCGTCTAGAAGGCAGAGGAGACACTACAGGTGCATCAAAGCTGGGACCGAGAGACTGAAAACCAGCTTCTATCAGACTGTTAAACAGTTACCACTAGCCAGCCTCCGCCCAGTACTCTACCCTGAACCTTAATCACCGTTACTAGCAGGCTACCACCCGGTACTCTACCCTGAACCTTAGTCACCGTTACTAGCAGGCTACCACCCGGTACTCTACCCTGAACCTTAATCACCGTTACTAGCAGGCTACCACCCGGTACTCTACCCTGAACCTTAGTCACCGTTACTAGCAGGCTACCACCCGGTACTCTACCCTGAACCTTAGTCACCGTTACTAGCAGGCTACCACCCGGTACTCTACCCTGAACCTTAATCACCGTTACTAGCAGGCTACCACCCGGTACTCTACCCTGAACCTTAATCACCGTTACTAGCAGGCTACCACCCGGTACTCTACCCTGCCCTGAACCTTAGTCACCGTTACTAGCAGGCTACCACCCGGTACTCTACCCTGAACCTTAGTCACCGTTCCTAGCCGGCTACCACCAGGTACTGCACCCTGAACCCTAGTCACCGTTACTAGCAGGCTACCACCCGATACTCTACCCTGAACCTTAGTCACCGTTACTAGCAGGCTACCACCCGGTACTCTACCCTGAACCTTAGTCACCGTTACTAGCCGGCTACCACCCGGTACTCTACCCTGCCCTGAACCTTAGTCATCGTTACTAGCAGGCTACCACCAGGTACTCTACCCTGAACCTTAGTCACCGTTACTAGCAGGCTACCACCCGGTACTCTACCCTGAACCTTAGTCACCGTTACTAGCCGGCTACCACCAGGTACTGTACCCTGAACCCTAGTCACCGTTACTAGCAGGCTACCACCCGATACTCTACCCTGAACCTTAGTCACCGTTACTAGCAGGCTACCACCCGGTACTCTACCCTGAACCTTAGTCACCGTTACTAGCAGGCTACCACCCGGTACTCTACCCTGAACCTTAGTCACCGTTACTAGCAGGCTACCACCCGGTACTCTACCCTAAACCTTAGTCACCGTTACTTGTAGGCTACCACCCGGTACTCTACCCTGAACCTTAGTCACCGTTACTAGCAGGCTACCACCCGGTACTCTACCCTGAACCTTAGTCACCGTTACTAGCAGGCTACCACCAGGTACTCTACCCTGCACTGAACCTTAGTCACCGTTACTAGCCGGCTACCACCCGGTACTCTACCCTGCCCTGAACCTTAGTCACCGTTACTAGCAGGCTACCACCAGGTACTCTACCCTGAACCTTAGTCACCGTTACTAGCAGGCTACCACCCGGTACTCTACCCTGAACCTTAGTCACCGTTACTAGCTGGCTACCCCCCGGTACTCTACCCTGAACCTTAGTCATCGTTACTAGCCGGCTACCTCCTGGTACTCTACCCTGAACTACTGTCCATACACACAATCCTATAAAACTACTGTCCATACACACCATCCGATTTAACTACTGTCTATGCACACCATCCTACATAACTACTGTCTATACTGTCTATACACACCATCCTATATAACTACTGTCTATACTGTCTATACACACCATCATATAATACTACTGTCTATACTGTCTATACACACCATCCTATATAACTACTGTCTATACTGTCTATACACACCATCATATACAACTACTGTCCATACACACCATGCTATATAACTACTGTCTATACTGTCTATACACACCATCCTATATAACTACTGTCTATACTGTCTATACACACCATCATATAATACTACTGTCTATCCTGTCTATACACACCATCCTATATAACTACTGTCTCTACACACCATCCTATATAACTACTGTCCATACACACCATCCTATATAACTACTGTCTATAAACACCATCCTATATAACTACTGTCTATACACACCATCATATAATACTACTGTCTATACACACCATCCTATATAACTACTGTCTATACACACCATCCTATATAACTACTGTCTATACTGTCTATACACACCATCCTATATAACTACTGTCTATACACACCATCCTATATAACTACTGTCTATACTGTCTATAAACACCATCCTATACAACTACTGTCTATACACACCATCCTATATAACTACTGTCTATACACACCATCCTATATAACTACTGTCTATACACACCATCCTATATAACTACTGTCTATACACACCATGCTATATAACTACTGTCTATAAACACCATCCTATATAACTACTGTCCATACACACCATCCTATATAACTACTGTCTATACACACCATCCTATATAACTACTGTCCATACACACCATCCTATATAACTACTGTCTATACACACCATCCTATATAACTACTGTCTATACACACCATCCTATATAACTACTGTCTATACACACCATCCTATATAACTACTGTCTATACACACCATCCTATATAACTACTGTCTATACACACCATCCTATATAACTACTGTCTATACTGTCTATAAACACCATCCTATACAACTACTGTCTATACACACCATCCTATATAACTACTGTCTATACACACCATCCTATATAACTACTGTCTATACACACCATCCTATATAACTACTGTCTATACACACCATGCTATATAACTACTGTCTATAAACACCATCCTATATAACTACTGTCCATACACACCATCCTATATAACTACTGTCTATACACACCATCCTATATAACTACTGTCTATACACACCATCCTATATAACTACTGTCTATACACACCATCCTATATAACTACTGTCTATACACACCATCCTATATAACTACTGTCTATACACACCATCCTATATAACTACTGTCCATACACACCATCCTATATAACTACTGTCTATACACACCATCCTATATAACTACTGTTTATACACACCATCCTATATAACTACTGTCTATACACACCATCCTATATAACTACTGTCTATACACACCATCCTGTATAACTACTGTCCATACTGTCTATAAACACCATCCTATATAACTACTGTCCATACTGTCTATAAACACCATCCTATATAACTACTGTCTAAACACACCATCCTATATAACTACTGTCTAAACACACCATCCTATATAACTACTGTCTATACACACCATCCTATATAACTACTGTCTATACACACCATCCTATATAACTACTGTCTATACTGTCTATAAACACCATCCTATACAACTACTGTCTATACACACCATCCTATATAACTACTGTCTATACACACCATCCTATATAACTACTGTCTATACTGTCTATAAACACCATCCTATATAACTACTGTCTATAAACACCATCCTATATAACTACTGTCTATACACACCATCCTATATAACTACTGTCTATACACACCATCCTATATAACTACTGTCTGTTCACACCATCCTATATAACTACTGTCTATACACACCATCCTATATAACTACTGTCTATACACACCATCCTATATAACTACTGTCTATACTGTCTATACACACCATCCTATATAACTACTGTCTCTACACACCATCCTATATAACTACTGTCTATAAACACCATCCTATATAACTACTGTCTATACACACCATCCTATATAACTACTGTCTATACACACCATCCTATATAACTACTGTCTATACTGTCTATACACACCATCCTATATAACTACTGTCTATACTGTCTATACACACCATCCTATATAACTACTGTCTATACACACCATCCTATATAACTACTGTCTATAAACACCATCCTGTATAACTACTGTCTATACTGTCTATAAACACCATCCTATATAACTACTACCTATACTGTCTATAAACACCATCCTATACAACTACTGTCTATACACACCATCCTATATAACTACTGTCTATACACACCATCCTATATAACTACTGTCTATACACACCATCCTATATAACTACTGTCTATACACACCATCCTATATAACTACTGTCTATACTGTCTATAAACACCATCCTATACAACTACTGTCTATACACACCATCGTTTACAACTACTGTCTATACTGTCTATACACACCATCCTATATAACTACTGTCTATACTGTCTATAAACACCATCCTATACAACTACTGTCTATACACACCATTCTATATAACTGCTGTCCATACACACCATCCTATATAACTACTGTCTATAAACACCATCCTATATAATGACATTGCTCGTTCTTATATTTCTATATTTCTGAATTCCTCTCTTTTTATTTTGGGGGATTTGTGTGTATTATTTTGTATTGTTAGGTAGGAACATGAACACAGGGAAAATTTCACTGCACCTGTGATAACATCTGCAAAATGTGTGTACGCGACCAATCTAATTCGATTGGTCTGTAGTGATGAACACTGTTTCATAGGTCAGAGACATGGTTTTCTCCATCTGTACACTTGTTGTCTGTTGCTTGGTATGCAGTCATGAACATTGTTTCTTTCACAGGGCTATATAAAACCATTTATCTGGAGAGAGATGTGATTACTGAGATTCAGCCTGCTCCCTAGATGAGCTGTTTATTGTGCTATCACACCCCAGGGGCCGTCTCTCTCTCTCTCTCTCTCTCTCTCTCTCTCTCTCTCTCTCTCTCTCTCTCTCTCTCTCTCTCTCTCTCTCTCTCTCTCTCTCTCTCTCTCTCTCTCTCTCATTTTTTTCTCCTCCCTCCAACTCTCTTCCTCTCCTCCCTGCACCCCATTCTCATTTTGGAGGAAAAGTCCCTCTGATTTATATGCAAAGTTTATTTTATTTTATTAAACCCAAATTGTTCATATCAAACATCCAGGAGATTAATTCAATCTAAACGCTGTCATAGTTTAGTATGCAATACAGGTGTGGTTGAGGTGTTACTGTGGAATATAATAATACAGGTGTGGTTGAGGTGTTACTGTAGAATATAATAATACAGGTGTGGTTGAGGTGTTACTGTGGAATATAATAATACAGGTGTGGTTGAGGTGTTACTGTAGAATATAATAATACAGGTGTGGTTGAGGTGTTACTGTGGAATATAATAATAAAGGTGTGGTTGAGGTGTTACTGTAGAATATAATAATACAGGTGTGGTTGAGGTGTTACTGTGGAATATAATAATACAGGTGTGGTTGAGGTGGTACTGTAGAATATAATAATACAGGTGTGGTTGAGGTGGTACTGTAGAATATAATAATACAGGTGTGGTTGAGGTGGTACTGTAGAATATAATAATACAGGTGTGGTTGAGGTGTTACTGTGGAATATAATAATACAGGTGTGGTTGAGGTGTTACTGTAGAATATAATAATACAGGTGTGGTTGAGGTGTTACTGTAGAATATAATAATACAGGTGTGGTTGAGGTGTTACTGTAGAATATAATAATACAGGTGAGGTTGAGGTGTTACTGTAGAATATAATAATACAGGTGTGGTTGAGGTGTTACTGTAGAATATAATAATACAGGTGTGGTTGAGGTGTTACTGTAGAATATAATAATGCAGGTGTGGTTGAGGTGTTACTGTAGAATATAATAATACAGGTGTGGTTGAGGTGTTACTGTAGAATATAATAATACAGGTGTGGTTGAGGTGTTACTGTGGAATATAATAATACAGGTGTGGTTGAGGTGTTACTGTAGAATATAATAATACAGGTGTGGTTGAGGTGTTACTGTAGAATATAATAATACAGGTGTGGTTGAGGTGTTACTGTAGAATATAATAATACAGGTGTGGTTGAGGTGTTACTGTAGAATATAATAATACAGGTGTGGTTGAGGTGGTACTGTAGAATATAATAATACAGGTGTGGTTGAGGTGTTACTGTAGAATATAATAATACAGGTGTGGTTGAGGTGTTACTGTAGAATATAATAATACAGGTGTGGTTGAGGTGTTACTGTAGAATATAATAATACAGGTGTGGTTGAGGTGTTACTGTAGAATATAATAATACAGGTGTGGTTGAGGTGTTACTGTAGAATATAATAATACAGGTGTGGTTGAGGTGTTACTGTGGAATATAATAATACAGGTGTGGTTGAGGTGTTACTGTAGAATATAATAATACAGGTGTGGTTGAGGTGTTACTGCAGAATATAATAATACAGGTGTGGTTGAGGTGTTACTGTAGAATATAATAATACAGGTGTGGTTGAGGTGTTACTGTAGAATATAATAATACAGGTGTGGTTGAGGTGTTACTGTAGAATATAATAATACAGGTGAGGTGTTACTGTGGAATATAATAATACAGGTGTGGTTGAGGTGTTACTGTAGAATATAATAATACAGGTGTGGTTGAGGTGGTACTGTAGAATATAATAATACAGGTGTGGTTGAGGTGTTACTGTAGAATATAATAATACAGGTGTGGTTGAGGTGTTACTGTAGAATATAATAATACAGTGGTGTGCCTGTGTGCATGGCATACCAATAGCCTACCTTCTTGTATGCGATCCAGTCGAACACTCTGTCTATGTCCGTGGCGTCGTACACCTCCTGAGAGATAGGATGGGAGCTGGCCAGACCGTCCAGCATCATCACCTCATGGAGAACATCAGTCAGGAAACGCTGCTTCTCCTGAGGGTCACAGGGTCAGAGGTCAAAGGTCAGAGAGGTCGATGACACACGAGATAGGTGTCAGTCACTACTGTAGCAAAACAACAACGAATACAACGGGGAAGCACTTGGAAAGAGGTCTTCTGAACTCAGTAGGACTACTTGGTTAAATAAAGAGGTCTTCTGAACTCAGTAGGACTACTTGGTTAAATAAAGAGGTCTTCTGACCTCAATGGGACTACTTGGTTAAATAAAGAGGTCTTCTGAACTCAATAGGACTAATTGGTTAAATAAAGAGGTCTTCTGACCTCAATGGGACTACTTGGTTAAATAAAGAGGTCTTCTGAACTCAATAGGACTACTTGGTTAAATAAAGAGGTCTTCTGACCTCAATGGGACTACTTGGTTAAATAAAGAGATCTTCTGAACTCAGTAGGACTACTTGGTTAAATAAAGAGGTCTTCTGAACTCAGTAGGACTACTTGGTTAAATAAAGAGGTCTTTTGACCTCAATGGGACTACTTGGTTAAATAAAGAGATCTTCTGAACTCAGTAGGACTACTTGGTTAAATAAAGAGGTCTTCTGAACTCAGTAGGACTACTTGGTTAAATAAAGAGATCTTCTGACCTCAACGGGACTACTTGGTTAAATAAAGAGGTTTTCTGACCTCAATGGGACTACTTGGTTAAATAAAGAGGTCTTCTGACCTCAATGGGACTACTTGGTTAAATAAAGAGGTCTTCTGACCTCAATGGGACTACTTGGTTAAATAAAGAGATCTTCTGAGCTCAACGGGACTACTTGGTTAAATGAAGAGGTCTTCTGAACTCAATATGACTACTTGGTTAAATAAAGAGGTCTTCTGAACTCAGTAGGACTACTTGGTTAAATAAAGAGGTCTTCTGAACTCAGTAGGACTACTTGGTTAAATAAAGAGGTCTTCTGACCTCAATAGGACTACTTGGTTAAATAAAGAGGTCTTCTGACCTCAATGGGACTACTTGCGTGGCGGATGAATCAAAATTAGTTGGGTAACATAGATAACATAGATGTTTTATTTGTATAATATGCTTATGTGAGATACTTGTCATTAGAATGTATCCCTTTGGATAATGAATGCTGGCAGTTGCACTTTTCCCTTAGCTAGGGCTCAGTCACTTGGGGCCCAGAGAGGGGAGAGGTTAGGCTTGTCTTTCCCATGTCCCTAGTGCTATGCAGAATATCAGAAAGGGAAGAGGACAGAATGGAACATTGTCTTCATATGTGAATGTGTCTTTACCTATTCTTAAACCATGTGAAGGGATGGCGTGATTAATGGGGAACCAATTACTTGTCTCCACAATGTCTGTGTGCAAGTCACTCCCCTCAGTGAGCTTGTCCAGGAGTGGAGTCAAGAGGGGGTTTACTTGAGATGGGAGTATCTAGAGTTGTCAATTGATTTATGCCATTGGATGAGATGGTGTTTTTGTACTATGATGTACCAGGAATGAGATTAGAACCTCGTCTTAGGGACCAAACTGAACGATAATTTTTAGCGAATGTTATCTGGCTATGGGATACTCCTTTCTCAAATATAAAGTCTTTCTTTGTGAACTGTTCCTAAGATCTGTGGTTCGTCATGTACTTTGAGTGGGGTGTATCTTGGCTATAAAAGATCTTTGTACTTTTGTGTTGTCACTTTCAATGGTTCATTGGAGATGGTGCATCATTGAAAGTCAAGTGCTTTTGCAAAGCTCTTATTATTAAAGATGTAGTTTTAAGTATAACTCTGACTGGTGTGTGAAGTTTGTAACTCTCCTCATTTGGTAATGCAGAAATTAGCCACCACACTTGGTTAAATAAAGAGGTCTTCTGACTTCAATGGGACTACATGGTTAAATAAAGGTTAAAAAGAGACAAAGTTATAAAGCTTAGGTAAATGTACTGTATGTACTGAGGTAATGTTTGGGTAAAATTAGGGGGTTCCTGGTAACAGTATTTTCCTGTGGGTCTTATAATGATTGGACTCATCCTACTGAGGACGATGGGGGATAATACCTTTCAATGAGTCTGAGGAAGGTTTGATTCCAATATAATCCATTAATCCAAGATAATTATTATTCAAAGGTGATGAGAGCTCATCGAAATGCACTAACACCCCAAACATTTAGGAGAAAAAACGTCTTGGTAAATGGAACAATCCCACACTTCACACCTCTCCCCCTCAGATAGGGTGAGGCACGACTGCACCACGAGGTGGCAGGAAGGAAAAGGAGAGAACAGCCTTCTGGGTAGTTAATAGCTCATTTGTTATGAAAATTGATTTCCCCGAAAAAGCAAGATGCTAATGTCAGCCTTCTGGGATGTTACGGGAGAGTGGGAAAGAGAGAGAGAGAGAGAGAGAGAGAGAGAGAGAGAGAGAGAGAGAGAGAGAGAGAGAGAGAGAGAGAGAGAGAGAGAGAGAAAGAGAGAGGAGTGTGGTAGACAGAGAGAGAGGGAGAGAGAACCAAAGAGACAGAGAGAGAGAGAGAGAGGGAGACATGATTTGTGCATAATGATGTTTGATTTTAAGCTCTCTGTCCCGTCCGTGTTATGGAGGGAGAGGTGGAGACTTAGCGGACATCGTCACGTCTCAGCCGGAGCGGTTATAAATGCAACATCTTCCTCATAGAGGATTATGAAACAGCTAATTGCCAGTTATCCACTTTATATAGTTTAATAAAACATCTGCCAGCCGCGTTAGTACTTTCTTCTCTTTAAAAAATTAGCGACTCCATTGCCAGAGAATAAGTTTCTGCATGATCAATCCAGCCCCTGAGTAAATCACAGTGGTTTTTTCTCCATTCCTTTTTATTTATAACATTATATTAATCTTAATGGAGTTCTTATTGTATGACATTATATTCCTCTTAATGGAGTTCTTATTGTATGACATTATATTCCTCTTAATGGAGTTCTTATTGTATGACATTATATTAATCTTAATGGAGTTTTTATTGTATGACATTATATTCCTCTTAATGGAGTTCTTATTGTATGACATTATATTCCTCTTAATGGAGTTCTTATTGTATAACATTATATTCCTCTTAATGGAGTTCTTATTGTATGACATTATATTAATCTTAATGGAGTTCTTATTGTATGACATTATATTAATCTTAATGGAGTTCTTATTGTATGACATTATATTCCTCTTAATGGAGTTCTTATTGTATGACATTATATTCCTCTTAATGGAGTTCTTATTGTATAACATTATATTCCTCTTAATGGAGTTCTTATTGTATAACATTATATTCCTCTTAATGGAGTTCTTATTGTATAACATTATATTCCTCTTAATGGAATTCTTATAAGGCAACCCAGATTGTGTGTTGATTCTTATTAAAAAAGTAATTAAACATTGATAATGTAATACTGAATTATGGTAATTATGCTCAACTAGATTATTCTCTATGGAAATAAATGTTGGCCGGAAAATCATTGCTGTGTGCCATCTCTCCATCTATCGATGAAACAATAACAAAACATCTCTCAATGGAACAAACAAACAATTTGATTCTTATTCAGGAGTTGACCATTATTCAAAAGCAACACAAAGCACATTTGAGTGAAATTACCTTCTAATAGAAATGTCCACAACACTAGGTAAGATATAATTACCCTTTGATAATCCAGGGGCAGCTTTCAGTGTTTTGTTTTGAAGTCTTTCAAAGACATTAAGTACTCAATATTCTTTTGATTACAATATAGAAGGGATGCTGTAACCAGTTAATAATAATGGAAAAAAGTAGTCCACCATATAGGGAATAGGGTGTCATTTGGGACGCAGATAATAACAATGTCTGTTGCCTTACGTGAGTAAACAATAATATTGACTTAATTATTGCAGTCAATCACTATGGCAAAGCAGCAGTTATTTTATGTTTGAGGAATACGTTTAGAGTTTATATTCTGTCTGTATTCCTGGCTGGACAAATTTAAGTATGAGTGAGATGTCATGGCTCGCGAGTGGCCCAGCGGTCTAAGACACTGCACCTCAGTGCTAGAGGTGTCACTACAGACCCTGGTTCGATTCCAGGCTGTATCACAGAGGTCTAAGACACTGCACCTCAGTGCTAGAGGCATCACTACAGACCCATCACTACAGAGGCTGTATCATAACCGGCCGTGATTGGGAGTCCCATAGAGCAGCGCGCAATTGACCCAGCGTCGTCCGAGTTTGGCCGGGGTAGGCCGTCATTGTAAATAATAATTTGTTCTTAACTAACTTGCCCAGTTAAATAAAGGTTCAATAGATAAAATGCGTAGCGGTAGAAACAGTCAAAACTCGTAAAGGATTTTAAAAAACATTGTAATAAATGCAAGTTGGACAATGGATGAAGATACTTCACACTTTTAGAATTTGTATAATCAATAAGATGCTGACTGAATTATTAGCACATAAAACATTTTACTGGAGTGGATAAATAATTCATGTAGTTCAGGTATTGTGGTGGGAATTCAGGTATTCTATTTATTTTCAAATGTCACTTATTATTTTTCTGAGAATGCAGTCATATATACATTTTGTTAGTGTATCAGGTTAAAATTAAATGTGCCTCATTTGCATAAATACACTGGGTATATTTGCATATATGAAACAATTAACATAAAGGGGTGGAACAAGGCTGGAACCACCAAAACACTTGCTCTGTCTAGACCTACCTGCACTAAAATATACTGTCTAGACCTACCTGCACTAAAATATACTGTCTAGATCTACCTGCACTAAAATATACTGTCTAGACCTATCTGCACTAAAATATACTGTCTAGACCTACCTGCACTAAAATATACTGTCTAGATCTACCTGCACTAAAATATACTGTCTAGACCTACCTGCACTAAAATATACTGTCTAGACCTACCTGCACTAAAATATACTGTCTAGATCTACCTGCACTAAAATATACTGTCTAGACCTACCTGCACTAAAATATACTGTCTAGACCTACCTGCACTAAAATATACTGTCTAGATCTACCTGCACTAAAATATACTGTCTAGACCTACCTGCACTAAAATATACTGTCTAGTCCTACCTGCACTAAAATATACTGTCTAGACCTACCTGCACTAAAATATACTGTCTAGACCTACCTGCACTAAAATATACTGTCTAGACCTACCTGCACTCACATGTACTGTCTAGACCTACCTGTACTCACATGTACTGTCTAGTCCTACCTGCACTCACATGTAGTGTCTAGACCTACCTGCACTCACATGTACTGTCTAGTCCTACCTGCACTAAAATATACTGTCTAGATCTACCTGCACTAAAATATACTGTCTAGACCTACCTGCACTAAAATATACTGTCTAGACCTACCTGCACTAAAATATACTGTCTAGAACTACCTGCACACACATGTACTGTCTACACCTACCTGCACTAAAATATACTGTCTAGACCTACCTGCACTAAAATATACTGTCTAGTCCTACCTGCACTAAAATATACTGTCTAGACCTACCTGCACTCACATGTACTGTCTAGTACTACCTGCACTCACATGTACTGTCTAGTCCTACCTGCACTCACATGTACTGTCTAGTCCTACCTGCACTCACATGTACTGTCTAGACCTACCTGCACTCACGTGTACTGTCTAGACCTACCTGCACTCACATGTACTGTCTAGACCTACCTGCACTCACATGTAGTGTCTAGACATACCTGCACTCACATGTAGTGTCTAGTCCTACCTGCACTCACATGTACTGTCTAGTCCTACCTGCACTCACATGTACTTTCTAGACTGCCTCATTAATTATTGTTGCTGTCACGTTCTCTTGCATAATTCAACAAGTGTGTCAATAGAAAGAAACCCTTGGTTTTAAAATCGACACGCTTGGCTCTAGATTCAATTTCACAAAAACAAAAACGATCACCCATCAAAATAAAGTTATGTTTCTTCTCTTTCTTGTGATGTACTGCAAGTGTTGATGAATCTTTAGCGTTCTTATAGCCTATGTATTCCACTGAGCCCATTTCAGCCATTACCAGGATGTGGTTGACAGGTCTTTACAAACATTTACGCGGTTGTAACGTTAACTGGAGAAAAAAAACGACAGGCACAAGCAAAGACTATGAAAGAATCGCAGGAGTAAAATGAAAGTAATCAATCCAGCAAGATTTAAGTGTCAAGTGGATTTTGCCCCCCCCCCCCGGGCATGCGCGTTGCTACTAGCAACATCTGGAGTGAAGAGTGCAACGTCTTGATATTGTCTGGACCCTCTCGCTCAGTCAACTCTATCTGAAGTTATATTATCTGTCCAGGAAAAGACATTGAGGAGGGAGGGAGGGAGGGAGGGAGAAAGTGAGAGAGAGAGAGAGAATGAGGAAGGAGAGATATATACAAGTAGAGAGAGAATAGAGAGAGAGAGAGAGAGAGAGAGAGAGAGAGCGAGAGAGGGACAGAGAGAGAGAGAGCGAGAGAGAGACAGAGAGAGCGAGGGACAGTGTTGACTAGCTAAGGAAGTGTGGATGTCATGTAAGTCACATGACAGCTCTATGAAATGAGTTAACAGAACCCTTCATCTGGACCATGTGTGTCCTCAACATGAGCTTCAGTCCTGATCATATTTCATCTGGGTTATTCTCTCTCTCTGCCCTGCCACTGTATTAAGACTGCTACCTCAGCACTGGGCCGCTGGCCGCTCAGGACTGTGCCCCACACACACACACATACACACCATCTGCCTGCACAGGTCTTACACCTCAGGAAGGCAGTGCCTGTGTCCCAAATCGCATCCTAATCCCTATATTGCATTATGTTTGACCAGAGCGTGTCAAAAGTAGTGCACTATAAAGGGTACAGGTTGTCATTTGGGACACAACCAGTTCCTTCCTTCTAATGAGGCGTTCCTCAGCAGACTGTCTAGCAGAGAGAGACACAGAGAGAAACAAAGAGAGAAACAGACAGAGAGAGAGAAACAGAAACAGAGAGAGATACAGAGAGAGAGATAATTAGAGAGAGAGAGAGAGAGAGAGAGACAAAGAGAGTGAGAGATGTAAACAAAGAGAAACAGACAGAGAGAGAAACAGAGAGAGATACAGACAGAGAGAGAGAAACAGAGAGAGATACGGACAGAGAGAGAGAGATACAGACAGAGAGAGAGAAACAGACAGAGAGAGAGATACAGACAGAGAGAGAGATACAGACAGAGAGAGAGAAACAGAGAGAGATACAGACAGAGAGAGAGATACAGACAGAGAGAGAGATACAGACAGAGAGAGAGAAACAGACAGAGAGAGAGATACAGACAGAGAGAGAGATACAGACAGAGAGAGAGAAACAGAGAGAGATACAGACAGAGAGAGAGAAACAGAGAGAGATACAGACAGAGAGAGAGAAACAGAGAGAGATACAGACAGAGAGAGAGAGATACAGAGAGAGAGAAACAGAGAGAGAAACAGAGAGAGATACAGACAGAGAGAGAGAAACAGAGAGAGATACAGACAGAGAGAGAGAGATACAGACAGAGAGAGAGAAACAGACAGAGAGAGAGAGATACAGACAGAGAGAGAGATACAGACAGAGAGAGAGATACAGACAGAGAGAGAGATACAGACAGAGAGAGAGAGAAACAGACAGAGAGAGAGAGATACAGACAGAGAGAGAGAAACAGACAGAGAGAGAGATACAGACAGAGAGAGAAACAGACAGAGAGAGAGATACAGACAGAGAGAGAAACAGACAGAGAGAGAGATACAGACAGAGAGAGAGATACAGACAGAGAGAGAGATACAGACAGAGAGAGAGAAACAGACAGAGAGAGAGATACAGACAGAGAGAGATACAGACAGAGAGAGAGATACAGACAGAGAGAGAGATACAGACAGAGAGAGAGATACAGACAGAGAGAGAGATACAGACAGAGAGAGAGATACAGACAGAGAGAGAGATACAGACAGAGAGAGAGATACAGACAGAGAGAGAGATACAGACAGAGAGAGAAACAGTTGTTCTATTGCCAACATGACTAGCTAAGTTATAAAATATGATCTTACAGTGTTAGACTTTCACAAGGCAATTCAGAGAGACAGATCATAACTGTGGTGTGGATAGAAAGGAGTCTTGAGTGCATTCAGGTCTGTGTGCCACGATAAACTTTCATCACAATAAACAAACATAAACTCATTCTGTTCACAACAACCCAGGGTGTGATCCCATGTCACCTGGTAACTGTAAATCAAACAGACTCATTGTGTTCAAAACAACCCAGGGTGTGATCCCATGTCACCTGGTAACTGTAAATCAAACAGACTCATTCTGTTCACAACAACCCAGGGTGTGATCCCATGTCACCTGGTAACTGTACATCAAACAGACTCATTCTGTTCACAACAACCCAGGGTGTGACCCCATGTCACCTGGTAACTGTAAATCAAACAGACTCATTCTGTTCACAACAACCCAGGGTGTGACACCATGTCACCTGGTAACTGTAAATCAAACAGACTCATTCTGTTCACAACAACCCAGGGTGTGATCCCATGTCACCTGGTAACTGTACATCAAACAGACTCATTCTGTTCACAACAACCCAGGGTGTGATCCCATGTCACCTGGTAACTGTACATCAAACAGACTCATTCTGTTCACAACAACCCAGGGTGTGATCCCATGTCACCTGGTAACTGTACATCAAACAGACTCATTCTGTTCACAACAACCCAGGGTGTGACCCCATGTCACCTGGTAACTGTAAATCAAACAGACTCATTCTGTTCACAACAACCCAGGGTGTGACCCCATGTCACCTGGTAACTGTACATCAAACATGGTGATGATAAATGTAGACAGTGTACATGACATCAGTTGTATGATATGGAAATGTGAACTGCACATTTGGACTCACAGGTGTTTGGCTTGCTTGTGTGACATCCAGTGGTGTAAAGTACTTAAGTAAAAATACTTTAAAGTACTACTTAAGTAGTTTTTTTTTTTTTGGTATCTGTACTTTACTTTACTATTTATATTTTGGACAACTTTTACTTTTATTTCACTACATTCCTAAAGAAAATGATGTACTTCTTACTCCATACATTTTCCCTGACACCTAAAAGTACTCGTTACATTTTGAATGCTCAGCAGGACAGGAAAATGGTCCAATTCACACACTTATCAAGAGAACATCCCTGGTTATCTGCTGCCTCTGATCTGGTGGACTCACTAAACACACATGCTTTGTTGTAAATGATGTCTGAGTGTTGGAATGTGCCGCTGGCTATCCGTAAATTAAAAACAAGAAAATGGTGCCGTCTGGTTTACTTAAAAGGAATTTTAAATGATGTAGACTTTTACTTTTGATAATTATGTATATTTTATCAATTACTTTTGGTACTTAAGTATATTTTATCAATTACATTTACTTTTGATACTTAAGTATATTCAAAACCAAATACTTTTAGATTTTTACTCAAGTAGTGTTTTACTGGGTGACTTTCACTTGTACTCAAGTATGACTATTGGGTTCTTTTACCACCACTGACGACATCAAAGCTGTATGTATTACAATCCTCAATGGTTCATCTTTCAGAATACATGGAGTCCTCTCTTATTTTACAGCATTTTCCCTCACTCAGACAACAAACAATTAGCACAACTTCTTGTGGTGTGAGGTGCTCAAGTTCAGAACAACCAAACCCCCATACAGAGCTGTGAAGCCAGAGACCCTGCACTCTGACGTCATGCTACTATGTACTCTACGTTCAGAACGACCAAACCCCCATACAGAGCTGTGAAGCCAGAGACCCTGCACTCTGACGTCATGCTACTATGTACTCTACGTTCAGAACGACCAAACCCCCATACAGAGCTGTGAAGCCAGAGACCCTGCACTCTGACGTCATGCTACTATGTACTCTACGTTCAGAACGACCAAACCCCCATACAGAGCTGTGAAGCCAGAGACCCTGCGTTCTGACGTCATGCTACTATGTACTCTACGTTCAGAACGACCAATCCCCCATACAGAGCTGTGAAGCCAGAGACCCTGCACTCTGACGTCATGCTACTATGTACTCTACGTTCAGAACGACCAAACCCCCATACAGAGCTGTGAAGCCAGAGACCCTGCACTCTGACGTCATGCTACTATGTACTCTACGTTCAGAACGACCAAACCCCCATACAGAGCTGTGAAGCCAGAGACCCTGCACTCTGACGTCATGCTACTATGTACTCTACGTTCAGAACGACCAAACCCCCATACAGAGCTGTGAAGCCAGAGACCCTGCACTATGACGTCATGCTACTATGTACTCAACTACGTTCCGACTTCGGAGCTTATTAGTGCCCAAATCTGCCATTTTAAACTGGCATAGAGTGTAAAGGCCTACACTCCTCAGTGCTTGGATGATACCCTGTGTTTGTCATAATCAATACGATGGGGAGACAGAGCTGGTTTCAAGCGCAGGTGTTTATTTGTTAAGGACCACAGGAGGCAGGTAGCTGGGTCCAGGGGCAGGCAGAAGGTCAGACACAGGAGGAGGCAGGTAGCTGGGTCCAGGGGCAGGCAGAAGGTCATACACAGGAGGAGGCAGGTAGCTGGGTCCAGGGGCAGGTAGCTGGGTCCAGGGGCTGGCAGAAGGTCATACACAGGAGGAGGCAGGTAGATGGGTCCAGGGGCAGGTAGCTGGGTCCAGGGGCAGGCAGAAGGTCAGACACAGGAGGAGGCAGGTAGCTGGGTCCAGGGGCAGGCAGAAGGTCATACACAGGAGGAGGCAGGTAGCTGGGTCCAGGGGCAGGCAGAAGGCCAGACACAGGAGGAGGCAGGTAGCTGGGTCCAGGGGCAGGTAGCTGGGTCCAGGGGCAGGTAGCTGGGTCCAGGGGCAGGCAGAAGGTCATACACAGGAGGAGGCAGGTAGCTGGGTCCAGGGGCAGGCAGAAGGTCATACACAGGAGGAGGCAGGTAGCTGGGTCCAGGGGCAGGCAGAAGGTCATACACAGGAGGAGGCAGGTAGCTGGGTCCAGGGGCAGGCAGAAGGTCATACACAGGAGGAGGCAGGTAGCTGGGTCCAGGGGCAGGTAGCTGGGTCCAGGGGCAGGCAGAAGGTCATAAACAGGAGGAGGCAGGTAGCTGGGTCCAGGGGCAGGCAGAAGGTCATAAACAGGAGGAGGCAGGTAGCTGGGTCCAGGGGCAGGCAGAAGGTCATAAACAGGAGGAGGCAGGTAGCTGGGTCCAGGAGCAGGCAGAAGGTCAGACACAGGGGTTCCAACAAGGCAACAGTACAGGCAGGGAAAAGGCTAGTAACGCAGTCTGGGAGATCAGGCAATAGGTTGATAACAGGAAATCTGATAGGCTAAGGTACAGGCAGGGAATCGGCTAAATGCATCGTTAGTGAGGATGGCCAAAAACGATCATACACAGGCGGACTAATACGGGAAAACCAGCACTTCAAATAGAAGTAACAAAACAATCAATACCTCACAATGATGTGGTGTAAAGAACTGAACTAAATAGTGTGTGATAATGACATACAGGTGTGTGAACAGGTGATCAGAATTCAGGTGATTGGGATCTGGAGAGTGAGCTGCGTTCAGGGGATCTATGTGTATGAGAGTGTGAGCTGGAAAGTGGGCTGGAAAGTGATCTGCGTTCAGGGGATATATGTGTTTGAGAGCGTGAGCTGGAAAGTGGGCTGGAAAGTGATCTGCGTTCAGGGGATATATGTGTTTGAGAGCGTGAGCTGGAAAGTAGGCTGGAAAGTGATATGCGTTCAGGGGATATATGTGTTTGAGAGCGTGAGCTGGAAAGTGGGCTGGAAAGTGATCTGCGTTCAGGGGATATATGTGTTTGAGAGTGTGAGTTGGAAGCAGACATTACATTTGTCTGTCTGACTAAGTGTTGAGCTATCTCTGATCAGCAAGGGTAAAGGGTTTGCTGAAAACTGTCCACTTCAGAGAACTTTAGAAAAATGAATGTGTGAATATTAATACGTGAAGTCTCTTGTCATCCTCTTTGTTTATCCCTGTGTAACAGGACTGCATGTTAACAAAGCAGAGAGAGAGAGAGAGGACCACATTTTTCTCCTGATTTAGACACTTTACCAATGGATGAAAAACAGAATGAGTCACACACTTTCTTTCCTCAAGAGCATGAGGTCGGCATCGTGCCTCCTGTAAAAAAAAGAGAGGGCAGGCAGCAACCTCTGCATCAGCCAATCAAATACAGAAGCCAGTATCACGACTGCACTGCCCGCAGTCATAGAGTCAGAGAAAGGCTTCCAATGCTGTTAGAACTATAGAAGTAGAATTAGAATCATTGTGATCTATGGTTGGAACACTGGGCTATTATTGTGTTCCGTTTTGTCATGCTAATGACGGTCTTATCTAATGTGAATAGAACTGCTGTGAGAGGTTATTTTCCATAAAAAGCTGTTGCATCTTACGAGATGCCTGGTCTGTGTCTTCCTGTGTCGGTCTGTGTCTGTCTGCATCAAAGTCATCGCATCAACAAAAGGGACAAAAGAGTTGAAATTGACGAGAATAACTGAAGTGATGATTAGCATATTGTTGTTGTGTTTTTCGAACAAAGAGAGTTTTGAAGTATGGAACACTGTTTCACTGGGCTGTTTTGTGTATTGATGATGCCTGGATATGATCATGTATTTGTTTTGAATTAGTTATATGGGTTGTTTTTCTGAGATAATAATATATATATATATATATATATAATGACGGTAAAGCTAGGCAGCTAGCAGTGATGTCATCATCATCTATTCTCCACACGGTGCCTTTAAGAAAATGTACTGCTGAATTGATTTCTGTTTTGTCTGAAGAACTGCAGACCATTTGACATACATTAGGGGGTCCACTCTGACTAGGTGATTGTTCCACACAAGGAATGCAAAGGCAATAGTCCAAACTATTCACCATACCATGAATATTTTACTGACTGCAATTTAAAAACTCCTTGTTGGGACTATGACGGAGTTGGAAATACTTTTTGTTTTTGCAAAACTGTGATTAGAAATTCAGCAGCTGAGCAATTAGCTGGCGGGTCTGCCAGTCTGGAAGAGCGTAAAAGAGAAAGATGCTTCTAAATTTGTTCTGGACACAAAGAGAGAGGATGGACTATGATAATTTCCCATTAATATAGCCCATGATTGAAACAACTGCCACACAGGAAATGCAAATGTGACAGAAATGATTGGCTGAGACTGTCGTATCTCTTCCTCTCTCTTCTCTTAGCTATACTTGAGTGTCAGGGAGTTATTTAGCCTTGGACAGCAGAAACACTTGAGAATAAGTGGACTGGAAAATATGCATAGCTGCATAACACACTACGGCTACTTCCCAAATGGCACCCTATTCCCTATGTAGTGCACTAGCCCTAGGGGGCTTTGGTCAAAAGACGTGCACTACACTGAGAATATAAAACATTAAGAACACCTGCTATTTTCATGACATAGACTGACCAGGTGAATCCAGGTAAAAACTATGATTCCTTATTGAAGTCACCTGCTAAATCCACAACAATCAGTGTAGAAGAAGGGGAGGAGACAGGTTAAAGAAGGATTTTTAAGCCTTTAGACATGGATTGTGTATGTGTGCAATTCAGAGGGTGAATGGTTAAGACACAAGATTTAAGTGCCTTTGAACGGGGTATGGTAGTAGGTGCCAGGTGCACCGGTTTATGTTAAGAACTGCAACGCTGCTGGGTTTTTCACACTTAACAGTTTCAGTGTGTATCAAGAATGTTCCACCACCCAAAGGACATCCAGCCAACTTGACACAACTGTGGGAAGCATTGGAGTCGACATGGGCCAGCATCCCTGTCGAACACTTTCGACACCTTGCAGAGTCCCATGCCACGATGAATTGAGGCTGTTCTGAGGGGCAAAAGGGAGCGCAACTCAATATTAGGAAGGTGTTCCTAATGTTTTGTATACTCAGTGTATGTAGGGGAAGAGGGAGTAATTTAGAACACATCCTTAAGCTATTAATAGACAGGGGGTGTCTTCCATAGATACTGTTAATATTCCATACGTTGTGGTTGCCTTGGCAACATCTCAGTTAAGCAGTAGGTTGACAGATAATATACAGGATCTCTATTGTCATAGCGATTAAATTCCATTGATGAAAGAAATATCACAATGGTAGTTGTACAAGGGGGTTAATTCATTTTCATCAATAATATACCGTCGCAAATTCAATATCACATTAATAACATTTACACTTAACACATTCAATTATAGTTTTTTCTATACACTGTAAACTCCATTACAGTGCAACACCATTCTTTGTCATGCTAATGCTCCTGTAATCAAACAAACGTGGGTTATATTTCATTAACCAGGTCAGACTTAATGTATCTCTAATTCAATCACAAACACAGCTCAGCGGAGAGCGAATAGGAGCGGAACTACGATTTGCATAATTGTTCATATTAATGTTTGCATTAATTGCATGGGTCTCATAGGCCTTTCCTGTGAATGGCGCTTACTACAATATCTCTACATCTGCATTACATTTCAGCAAGAAGTGAAGATCACATATCAGTCAACTAGTTAGCTGGGGTTACGGCTGAACATGGGTTATGTACATATCAACATCAGTCAACTAGTTAGCTGGGATATGGGCTGAACATGGGTTATGTACATATCAACATCAGTCAACTAGTTAGCTGGGGTTACAGCTGAACATGGGTTATGTACATATCAACATCAGTCAACTAGTTAGCTGGGGTTACGGCTGAACATGGGTTATGTACATATCAACATCAGTCAACTAGTTAGCTGGGGTTACGGCTGAACATGGGTTATGTACATATCAACATCAGTCAACTAGTTAGCTGGGGTTACGGCTGAACATGGGTTATGTACATATCAACATCAGTCAACTAGTTAGCTGGGGTTACGGCTGAACATGGGTTATGTACATATCAACATCAGTCAACTAGTTAGCTGGGGTTACAGCTGAACATGGGTTATGTACATATCAACATCAGTCAACTAGTTAGCTGGGGTTACGGCTGAACATGGGTTATGTACATATCAACATCAGTCAACTAGTTAGCTGGGATATGGGCTGAACATGATATTGGTATTGTGTGATGGTACAGTCCAGTAGTGGGATATTGGTACTGTGTGATGGTCGAGTCCAGTAGTGTGATATTGGTACTGTGTGATGGTACAGTCCAGTAGTGTGATATTGGTACTGTGTGATGGTACAGTCCAGTCCAGTGTGATATTGGTACTGTGTGATGGTCCAGTCCAGTCCAGTGTGATATTGGTACTGTGTGATGGTACAGTCCAGTCCAGTGTGATATTGGTACTGTGTGATGGTACAGTCCAGTCCAGTGTGATATTGGTACTGTGTGATGGTACAGTCCAGTCCAGTGTGATATTGGTACTGTGTGATGGTACAGTCCAGTCCAGTGTGATATTGGTACTGTGTGATGGTACAGTCCAGTCCAGTGGGATATAGGTACTGTGTGATGGTCCAGTCCAGTGCGTTGCACTGCGTGCCTAGTGTCCTAGTGCCAGGCATTGAGATATGGGTCTTCAATGAGTCCCCCACAGGGAATGGTACGACTTTCAATTCAAATACTGCCATCGCTACTGAGATGGAATCAGTGTAAATTACTACAGCAACGCAAGATTTATGTGGCCTGTCACTGTTCAGTTTTTACCTAGAGATAAATTGGAAATGCATGGAAACAAACTATTTTTCTACATTAGCATAAATACGTCTCCGTCTGGAAACTGGAAGTGACTTTTACCAAACAACATTTTGTTCCGCCCCACCAAACTCTTTATGACGGATTATTTTATTGTAAGTGAGAGATGCATGAACTCATCGGCCCCTAAACGATGATGAATAAGGAATAAAAATGGGTCAAATTGAGATTGAAGGGTTTCAGATGTAATGGTTAAAATAGAGGGCTAGAGGTTTATAATGCTAGATGTAAACAGTATGGACAGACTAATCAGTCAATACTATTGTATCTTGTTTGGTAAATTGAGAATAAACTGTAACTTGTCTTTGTTCCAACTGACAGTCATTATAATAAACTGCTCCTTGTCTTTGTTCCAACTGACAGTCATTATAATAAACTGCTCCTTGTCTTTGTTCCAACTGACAGTCATTATAATAAACTGCTCCTTGTCTTTGTTCCAACTGACAGTCACTATAATAAACTGCTCCTTGTCTTTGTTCCAACTGACAGTCATTATAATAAACTGCTCCTTGTCTTTGTTCCAACTGACAGTCATTATAATAAACTGCTCCTTGTCTTTGTTCCAACTGACAGTCATTAAAATAAACTGCTCCTTGTCTTTGTTCCAACTGACAGCCATTTTAATAAACTGCTCCTTGTCTTTGTACCAACTGACAGTCATTATAATAAACTGCTCCTTGTCTTTGTTCCAACTGACAGTCATTACAATAAACTGCTCCTTGTCTTTGTACCAAATGACAGTCATTAGAATAAACTGCTCCTTGTCTTTGTTCCAACTGACAGTCATTATAATAAACTGCTCCTTGTCTTTGTACCAACTGACAGTCATTATAATACACTGCTCCTTGTCTTTGTTCCAACTGACAGTCATTATAATAAACTGCTCCTTGTCTTTGTTCCAACTGACAGTCATTATAATAAACTGCTCCTTGTCTTTGTTCCAACTGACAGTCATTATAATAAACTGCTCCTTGTCTTTGTTCCAACTGACAGTCATTATAATAAACTGCTCCTTGTCTTTGTTGCAACTGACAGTCATTATAATAAACTGCTCCTTGTCTTTGTTCCAACTGACAGTCATTATAATAAACTGCTCCTTGTCTTTGTTCCAACTGACAGTCATTAGAATAAACTGCTCCTTGTCTTTGTTCCAACTGACAGTCATTATAATAAACTGCTCCTTGTCTTTGTACCAACTGACAGTCATTATAATAAACTGCTCCTTGTCTTTGTTCCAACTGACAGTCATTATAATAAACTGTTCCTTGTCTTTGTTCCAGCTGACAGTCATTATAATAAACTGCTCCTTGTCTTTGTACCAACTGACAGTCATTATAATAAACTGCTCCTTGTCTTTGTACCAACTGACAGTCATTATATTAAACTGCTCCTTGTCTTTGTTCCAACTGACAGTCATTATAATAAACTGCTCCTTGTCTTTGTTCCAACTGACAGTCATTAGAATAAACTGTTCCTTGTCTTTGTTCCAACTGACAGTCATTATAATAAACTGCTCCTTGTCTTTGTTCCAACTGACAGTCATTATAATAAACTGCTCCTTGTCTTTGTTCCAACTGACAGTCATTATAATAAACTGCTCCTTGTCTTTGTTCCAACTGACAGAGTCATTAGAATTAAGTGCTCCTTGTCTTTGTTCCAACTGACAGTCATTACAATAAACTGCTCCTTGTCTTTGTTCCAACTGACAGTCATTATAATAAACTGCTCCTTGTCTTTGTTCCAACTGACAGTCATTAGAATAAACTGCTCCTTGTCTTTGTTCCAACTGACAGTCATTATAATAAACTGCTCCTTGTCTTTGTTCCAACTGACAGTCAATATAATAAACTGCTCCTTGTCTTTGTTCCAACTGACAGTCATTACAATAAACTGCTCCTTGTCTTTGTTCCAACTGACAGTCATTATAATAAACTGCTCCTTGTCTTTGTTCCAACTGACAGCCATTAGAATAAACTGCTCCTTGTCTTTGTTCCAACTGACAGTCATTAGAATAAACTGCTCCTTGTCTTTGTTCCAACTGACAGTCATTATAATAAACTGTTCCTTGTCTTCGTTCCAACTGACAGTCATTATAATAAACTGCTCCTTGTCTTTGTTCCAACTGACAGTCATTTTAATAAACTGCTCCTTGTCTTTGTACCAACTGACAGTCATTATAATAAACTGCTCCTTGTCTTTGTTCCAACTGACAGTCATTATAATAAACTGCTCCTTGTCTTTGTACCAACTTACAGTCATTATAATACACTGCTCCTTGTCTTTGTTCCAACTGACAGTCATTATAATAAACTGCTCCTTGTCTTTGTTCCAACTGACAGTCATTATAATAAACTGCTCCTTGTCTTTGTTCCAGCTGACAGTCATTATAATAAACTGTTCCTTGTCTTTGTTCCAGCTGACAGTCATTATAATAAACTGCTCCTTGTCTTTGTACCAACTGACAGTCATTATAATAAACTGCTCCTTGTCTTTGTACCAACTGACAGTCATTATATTAAACTGCTCCTTGTCTTTGTTCCAACTGACAGTCATTATAATAAACTGCTCCTTGTCTTTGTACCAACTGACAGTCATTATAATAAACTGCTCCTTGTCTTTGTTCCAACTGACAGTCATTATAATAAACTGCTCCTTGTCTTTGTTCCAACTGACAGTCATTATAATAAACTGTTCCTTGTCTTTGTTCCAACGGACAGTCATTATAATAAACTGCTCCTTGTCTTTGTTCCAACTGACAGTCATTATAATAAACTGCTCCTTGTCTTTGTTCCAACTGACAGTCAATATAATAAACTGCTCTTTGTTTTTGTTCCAACTGACAGTCATTATAATAAACTGTTCCTTGTCTTTGTTCCAACTGACAGTCATTATAATAAACTGCTCCTTGTCTTTGTTCCAACTGACAGTCATTATAATAAACTGCTCCTTGTCTTTGTTCCAACTGACAGTCATTAAAATAAACTGCTCCTTGTCTTTGTTCCAACTGACAGTCATTACAATAAACTGCTCCTTGTCTTTGTTCCAACTGACAGTCATTATAATAAACTGCTCCTTGTCTTTGTTCCAACTGACAGTCATTATAATAAACTGCTCCTTGTCTTTGTTCCAACTGACAGTCAATATAATAAACTGCTCTTTGTTTTTGTTCCAACTGACAGTCATTATAATAAACTGCTCCTTGTCTTTGTTCCAACTGACAGTCATTATAATAAACTGCTCCTTGTCTTTGTTCCAACTGACAGTCATTATAATAAACTGCTCCTTGTCTTTGTTCCAACTGACAGTCATTATAATAAACTGCTCCTTGTCTTTGTTCCAACTGACAGTCATTATAATAAACTGCTCCTTGTCTTTGTTCCAACTGACAGTCATTATAATAAACTGCTCCTTGTCTTTGTTCCAACTGACAGTCATTAGAATAAACTGCTCCTTGTCTTTGTTCCAACTGACAGTCATTATAATAAACTGCTCCTTGTGTTTGTACCAACTGACAGTCATTATAATAAACTGCTCCTTGTCTTTGTTCCAACTGACAGTCATTATAATAAACTGCTCCTTGTCTTTGTTCCAACTGACAGTCATTATAATAAACTGCTCCTTGTCTTTGTACCAACTGACAGTCATTATAATAAACTGCTCCTTGTCTTTGTTCCAACTGACAGTCATTAGAATAAACTGCTCCTTGTCTTTGTTCCAACTGACAGTCATTATAATAAACTGCTCCTTGTCTTTGTTCCAGCTGACAGTCATTATAATAAACTGTTCCTTGTCTTTGTTCCAGCTGACAGTCATTATAATAAACTGCTCCTTGTCTTTGTACCAACTGACAGTCATTATAATAAACTGCTCCTTGTCTTTGTACCAACTGACAGTCATTATATTAAACTGCTCCTTGTCTTTGTTCCAACTGACAGTCATTATAATAAACTGCTCCTTGTCTTTGTACCAACTGACAGTCATTATAATAAACTGCTCCTTGTCTTTGTTCCAACTGACAGTCATTATAATAAACTGCTCCTTGTCTTTGTTCCAACTGACAGTCAATATAATAAACTACTCTTTGTTTTTGTTCCAACTGACAGTCATTATAATAAACTGTTCCTTGTCTTTGTTCCAACTGACAGTCATTATAATAAACTGCTCCTTGTCTTTGTTCCAACTGACAGTCATTATAATAAACTGCTCCTTGTCTTTGTTCCAACTGACAGTCATTATAATAAACTGCTCCTTGTCTTTGTTCCAACTGACAGTCATTACAATAAACTGCTCCTTGTCTTTGTTCCAACTGACAGTCATTATAATAAACTGCTCCTTGTCTTTGTTCCAACTGACAGTCATTATAATAAACTGCTCCTTGTCTTTGTTCCAACTGACAGAGTCATTAGCCCATGCAACTGTTCTAATGCTCAGATAAGATCAGAAGTAAAGTCATTTTTGGTGGTTAAATTAGTCATAGTGTAATTACAAGGTATTGTAATCTTTCACTATCTTTACAACACAATAAAGATCTTACCATGTTCCATTTGGGGAAGAGGAAGTCCGTTCCAACGTACTCAAAGAAGTGAGCGAAGCCTTCCTTCAGCCAGACATCCTCCCACCACACAGGGGTTACCAGGTCACCAAACCACTGCAGCAAGAAAAGAAGAAAACAGCTGAGTTCAACTGAGCTTAGTCCCTTGTGTGACTGTCAACACAACCAACAGCTGAGTTCCACTGAGCTTAGTCCCTTGTGTGACTGTCAACACAACCAACAGCTGAGTTCAACTGAGCTTAGTCCCTTGTGTGACTGTCAACACAACCAACAGCTGAGTTCCACTGAGCTTAGTCCCTTGTGTGACTGTCAACACAACCAACAGCTGAGTTCAACTGAGCTTAGTCCCTTGTGTGACTGTCAACACAACCAACAGCTGAGTTCAACTGAGCTTAGTCCCTTGTGTGACTGTCAACACAACCAACAGCTGAGTTCAACTGAGCTTTGTCCCTTGTGTGACTGTCAACACAACCAACAGCTGAGTTCCACTGAGCTTAGTCCCTTGTGTGACTGTCAACACAACCAACAGCTGAGTTCAACTGAGCTTAGTCCCTTGTGTGACTGTCAACACAACCAACAGCTGAGTTCCACTGAGCTTAGTCCCTTGTGTGACTGTCAACACAACCAACAGCTGAGTTCAACTGAGCTTAGTCCCTTGTGTGACTGTTTAAAAAAAAATGCATATATACACTATTGTTCAACAGTTTGGAGTCCCTTAGAAATGTCCTTGTTTTTTAAATAAAAGCACTTTTTTTGTCCATTAAAATAACATCACATTAATCAGAAATACAGTGTAGACATTGTTAATGTTGTAAATGACTATTGTAGCTGGAAACGGCTGATTTTTAATGGAATATCTACATAGGCGTACAGAGGCCATTATCAGCAACCATCAGTCCTCAACTGGCAGCTTCATTAAATAGTACCTGCAAAACTTCAGTCTCAACGTCAACAGTGAAAAGGCAACTCCGGGATGCTGGCCTTCTAGGCAGAGTTGCAAAGAAAAAGCCAAATCTCAGACTGGCCAATAAAAAGAAAACATTAAGATGGGCAAAAGAACACAGACACTGAACAGAGGAACTCTGCCTAGAAGGCCAGCATCCCGGAGTCGCCTCTTCACTGTTGACGTTGAGACTGGTGTTTTGCAGGTACTATTTAATGAAGCTGCCAGTTGAGGACTGATGGTTGCTGATAATGGCCTCTGTGGGACAGACAGTATGACTACAACACTAGTATGTAGGAAACTAGAAGCAGGTTATTGTGGGACAGACAGTATGACTACAACACTAGTATGTAGGAAACTAGAAGCAGGTTATTGTGGGACAGACAGTATGACTACAACACTAGTATGTAGGAAACTAGAAGCAGGTTATTGTGGGACAGACAGTATGACTACAACACTAGTATGTAGGAAACTAGAAGCAGGTTGTTGTGGGACAGACAGTATGACTACAACACTAGTATGTAGGAAACTAGCAGCAGGTTATTGTGGGACAGACAGTATGACTACAACACTAGTATGTAGGAAACTAGCAGCAGGTTATTGTGGGACAGACAGTATGACTACAACACTAGTATGTAGGAAACTAGAAGCAGGTTATTGTGGGACAGACAGTATGACTACAACACTAGTATGTAGGAAACTAGAAGCAGGTTATTGTGGGACAGACAGTATGACTACAACACTAGTATGTAGGAAACTAGAAGCAGGTTATTGTGGGACAGACAGTATGACTACAACACTAGTATGTAGGAAACTAGAAGCAGGTTATTGTGGGACAGACAGTATGACTACAACACTAGTATGTAGGAAACTAGAAGCAGGTTATTGTGGGACAGACAGTATGACTACAACACTAGTATGTAGGAAACTAGAAGCAGGTTATTGTGGGACAGACAGTATGACTACAACACTAGTATGTAGGGAACTAGAAGCAGGTTGTTGTGGGACAGACAGTATGACTACAACACTAGTATGTAGGAAACTAGAAGCAGGTTATTGTGGGACAGACAGTATGACTACAACACTAGTATGTAGGAAACTAGAAGCAGGTTATTGTGGAACAGACAGTATGACTACAACACTAGTATGTAGGAAACTAGAAGCAGGTTATTGTGGGACAGACAGTATGACTACAACACTAGTATGTAGGGAACTAGAAGCAGGTTATTGTGGGACAGACAGTATGACTACAACACTAGTATGTAGGAAACTAGAAGCAGGTTATTGTGGGACAGACAGTATGACTACAACACTAGTATGTAGGAAACTAGCAGCAGGTTATTGTGGGACAGACAGTATGACTACAACACTAGTATGTAGGAAACTAGAAGCAGGTTATTGTGGGACAGACAGTATGACTACAACACTAGTATGTAGGAAACTAGAAGCAGGTTATTGTGGGACAGACAGTATGACTACAACACTAGTATGTAGGAAACTAGAAGCAGGTTATTGTGGGACAGACAGTATGACTACAACACTAGTATGTAGGAAACTAGCAGCAGGTTATTGTGGGACAGACAGTATGACTACAACACTAGTATGTAGGAAACTAGAAGCAGGTTATTGTGGGACAGACAGTATGACTACAACACTAGTATGTAGGAAACTAGAAGCAGGTTATTGTGGGACAGACAGTATGACTACAACACTAGTATGTAGGAAACTAGAAGCAGGTTATTGTGGGACAGACAGTATGACTACAACACTAGTATGTAGGAAACTAGAAGCAGGTTATTGTGGGACAGACAGTATGACTACAACACTAGTATGTAGGAAACTAGAAGCAGGTTATTGTGGGACAGACAGTATGACTACAACACTAGTATGTAGGAAACTAGAAGCAGGTTATTGTGGGACAGACAGTATGACTACAACACTAGTATGTAGGAAACTAGAAGCAGGTTATTGTGGGACAGACAGTATGACTACAACACTAGTATGTAGGAAACTAGAAGCAGGTTATTGTGGGACAGACAGTATGACTACAACACTAGTATGTAGGAAACTAGAAGCAGGTTATTGTGGGACAGACAGTATGACTACAACACTAGTATGTAGGAAACTAGAAGCAGGTTGTTGTGGGACAGACAGTATGACTACAACACTAGTATGTAGGAAACTAGCAGCAGGTTATTGTGGGACAGACAGTATGACTACAACACTAGTATGTAGGAAACTAGAAGCAGGTTGTTGTGGGACAGACAGTATGACTACAACACTAGTATGTAGGAAACTAGCAGCAGGTTATTGTGGGACAGACAGTATGACTACAACACTAGTATGTAGGAAACTAGAAGCAGGTTATTGTGGGACAGACAGTATGACTACAACACTAGTATGTAGGAAACTAGAAGCAGGTTATTGTGGGACAGACAGTATGACTACAACACTAGTATGTAGGAAACTAGAAGCAGGTTATTGTGGGACAGACAGTATGACTACAACACTAGTATGTAGGAAACTAGCAGCAGGTTATTGTGGGACAGACAGTATGACTACAACACTAGTATGTAGGAAACTAGAAGCAGGTTATTGTGGGACAGACAGTATGACTACAACACTAGTATGTAGGAAACTAGAAGCAGGTTGTTGTGGGACAGACAGTATGACTACAACACTAGTATGTAGGAAACTAGAAGCAGGTTGTTGTGGGACAGACAGTATGACTACAACACTAGTATGTAGGAAACTAGAAGCAGGTTGTTGTGGGACAGACAGTATGACTACAACACTAGTATGTAGGGAACTAGAAGCAGGTTATTGTGGGACAGACAGTATGACTACAACACTAGTATGTAGGAAACTAGCAGCAGGTTATTGTGGGACAGACAGTATGACTACAACACTAGTATGTAGGAAACTAGCAGCAGGTTATTGTGGGACAGACAGTATGACTACAACACTAGTATGTAGGAAACTAGAAGCAGGTTATTGTGGGACAGACAGTATGACTACAACACTAGTATGTAGGAAACTAGAAGCAGGTTATTGTGGGACAGACAGTATGACTACAACACTAGTATGTAGGAAACTAGAAGCAGGTTATTGTGGGACAGACAGTATGACTACAACACTAGTATGTAGGAAACTAGAAGCAGGTTATTGTGGGACAGACAGTATGACTACAACACTAGTATGTAGGAAACTAGAAGCAGGTTATTGTGGGACAGACAGTATGACTACAACACTAGTATGTAGGAAACTAGAAGCAGGTTATTGTGGGACAGACAGTATGACTACAACACTAGTATGTAGGAAACTAGAAGCAGGTTATTGTGGGACAGACAGTATGACTACAACACTAGTATGTAGGAAACTAGAAGCAGGTTGTTGTGGGACAGACAGTATGACTACAACACTAGTATGTAGGAAACTAGAAGCAGGTTATTGTGGGACAGACAGTATGACTACAACACTAGTATGTAGGAAACTAGAAGCAGGTTATTGTGGGACAGACAGTATGACTACAACACTAGTATGTAGGAAACTAGAAGCAGGTTATTGTGGGACAGACAGTATGACTACAACACTAGTATGTAGGAAACTAGCAGCAGGTTATTGTGGGACAGACAGTATGACTACAACACTAGTATGTAGGAAACTAGAAGCAGGTTGTTGTGGGACAGACAGTATGACTACAACACTAGTATGTAGGAAACTAGAAGCAGGTTATTGTGGGACAGACAGTATGACTACAACACTAGTATGTAGGAAACTAGAAGCAGGTTGTTGTGGGACAGACAGTATGACTACAACACTAGTATGTAGGAAACTAGAAGCAGGTTGTTGTGGGACAGACAGTATGACTACAACACTAGTATGTAGGAAACTAGAAGCAGGTTATTGTGGGACAGACAGTATGACTACAACACTAGTATGTAGGAAACTAGCAGCAGGTTATTGTGGGACAGACAGTATGACTACAACACTAGTATGTAGGAAACTAGCAGCAGGTTATTGTGGGACAGACAGTATGACTACAACACTAGTATGTAGGAAACTAGCAGCAGGTTATTGTGGGACAGACAGTATGACTAAAACACTAGTATGTAGGAAACTAGAAGCAGGTTGTTGTGGGACAGAGAGTATGACTACAACACTAGTATGTACGAAACAAGAAGCAGGTTGTTGTGGGACAGACAGTATGACTACAACACTAGTATGTACGAAACTAGCAGCAGGTTATTGTGGGACAGACAGTATGACTACAACACTAGTATGTAGGAAACTAGAAGCAGGTTATTGTGGGACAGACAGTATGACTACAACACTAGTATGTAGGAAACTAGAAGCAGGTTATTGTGGGACAGACAGTATGACTACAACACTAGTATGTAGGAAACAAGAAGCAGGTTATTGTGGGACAGACAGTATGACTACAACACTAGTATGTAGGGAACTAGAAGCAGGTTATTGTGGGACAGACAGTATGACTACAACACTAGTATGTAGGAAACTAGAAGCAGGTTGTTGTGGGACAGACAGTATGACTACAACACTAGTATGTAGGAAACTAGCAGCAGGTTGTTGTGGGACAGACAGTATGACTACAACACTAGTATGTAGGAAACTAGAAGCAGGTTATTGTGGGACAGACAGTATGACTACAACACTAGTATGTAGGAAACTAGAAGCAGGTTGTTGTGGGACAGACAGTATGACTACAACACTAGTATGTAGGAAACTAGAAGCAGGTTGTTGTGGGACAGACAGTATGACTACAACACTAGTATGTAGGAAACTAGAAGCAGGTTATTGTGGGACAGACAGTATGACTACAACACTAGTATGTAGGAAACTAGAAGCAGGTTATTGTGGGACAGACAGTATGACTACAACACTAGTATGTAGGAAACTAGAAGCAGGTTGTTGTGGGACAGACAGTATGACTACAACACTAGTATGTAGGAAACTAGAAGCAGGTTATTGTGGGACAGACAGTATGACTACAACACTAGTATGTAGGAAACTAGAAGCAGGTTATTGTGGGACAGACAGTATGACTACAACACTAGTATGTAGGAAACTAGAAGCAGGTTATTGTGGGACAGACAGTATGACTACAACACTAGTATGTAGGAAACTAGAAGCAGGTTATTGTGGGACAGACAGTATGACTACAACACTAGTATGTAGGAAACTAGAAGCAGGTTATTGTGGGACAGACAGTATGAATACAACACTAGTATGTAGGAAACTAGAAGCAGGTTATTGTGGGACAGACAGTATGACTACAACACTAGTATGTAGGAAACTAGAAGCAGGTTATTGTGGGACAGACAGTATGACTACAACACTAGTATGTAGGAAACTAGAAGCAGGTTGTTGTGGGACAGACAGTATGACTACAACACTAGTATGTAGGAAACTAGAAGCAGGTTATTGTGGGACAGACAGTGTGACTACAACACTAGTATGTAGGAAACTAGCAGCAGGTTATTGTGGGACAGACAGTATGACTACAACACTAGTATGTAGGAAACTAGAAGCAGGTTATTGTGGGACAGACAGTATGACTACAACACTAGTATGTAGGAAACAAGAAGCAGGTTATTGTGGGACAGACAGTATGACTACAACACTAGTATGTAGGAAACTAGAAGCAGGTTGTTGTGGGACAGACAGTATGACTACAACACTAGTATGTAGGAAACTAGAAGCAGGTTGTTGTGGGACAGACAGTATGACTACCACCCTGTCACTGTCACCACCCTGTCACTGTCACCACCCTATCAACACCCTCTCACTGTCACCATCCTGTCAATGTCACCACCCTGTCACCACCCTGTCACTGTCACCACCCTCTCACCACCCTGTCACTGTCACCATCCTGTCAATGTCACCACACTGTCACCACCCTGTCACTGTCATCAACCAGGTACCACCCTGTCACCACCCTGTCACTGTCACCACCCTCTCACCACCCTGTCACTGTCACCATCCTGTCAATGTCACCACACTGTCACCACCCTGTCACTGTCATCAACCAGGTACCACCCTGTCACCACCCTGTCACTGTCACCACCCTGTCACCACCCTGTCACTGTCACCACCCTCTCACCACCCTGTCACCACCCTGTCACCATCCTGTCACCGTCACTACCCTGTCACCACCCTGTCACTGTCACTACCCTGTCACCACCCTGTCACTGTCACTACCTGTCACCATCACCACCCTGTCACTGTCACCCCCTTCACCACCCTGCACCACCCATCCACCACCCTATCAGTACGCATTCACCACCCAGACACCACCCTATCAGCACCCAGACACCACCCTATCAGCACCCATTCAACACCCAGACACCACCCTATCAGCACCCAGTCACCATCCAGACACCACCCTATCAGCACCCAGTCACCACCCTATCATCACCCATTCACCACCCAGACACCACCCTATCAGCACCCAGACACCACCCTATCAACACCCAGACACCACCCTATCAGCACCCAGACACCACCCTATCAGCACCCATTCACCACCCAGACACCACCCTATCAGCACCCATTCACCACCCAGACACCACCCTATCAGCACCCATTCACCACCCAGACACCACCCTATCAGCACCCAGACACCACCCTATCAGCACCCAGACACCACCCTATCAACACCCAGACACCACCCATTCACCACCCAGACACCACTCTGTCAGCACCCAATCACCACCATGTAACCACCGTCACCACTCTACACCACCCAGTCATCCAGAGTACCAGAGAATTAAAGAGGTGGACTGTCTTATCCACCCTGTCACGACCCAGTCACCCAGAGAACCGGAGCACTAAAGAGACTCATGTAATATTTATCCTTGGCAGCTAAAGCCAGATCAAACTACATCACAGAGCAGGGCAGGGTAGGCAAACACAAAATGCTGCACTCTGCTTCTCTGGGCTGGCTTTAAAACAAGGCCCTTCTGAAACAGACAAGTCTCTCTCCCTCTGTATCTCTCTCTCTCTCTCTCTCACTCTCTCTCTCTCTCTCTCTCTCTCTCTCGTTACTTTTGGGGGCTCAAGTGATGCTTTCAGCTTTCATCAAATCTCTGCTGTAGGACGACCAAGTCTTTGACAACATTTGTTACGTCATTACTATGACAGCCTTATGTAGGGCTTATGAAGGCTCTATGTAGGCCTTGCGTAGGGCTTATGAAGGCTCTATGTAGGCCATATAGCAGGGTTCAAGTACAGTGTAACATCTGTGATGCCTGAACTGGCTGTTGGTTGGTTAGGGGGTTGGGTGGTTGGTTGGTTGGTTGGTTGGTTGGTTGGTTGGTTGGTTGGGGGGTTGGGGGGTTGGTTGGTTGGTTGGGGGGTTGGTTGGTAAGGGGGTTGGGTGGTTGGTTGGTTGGTTGGTTGGTTGGGGGGTTGGGTGGTTGGTTGGTTGGTTGGTTGGTTGGTTGGTTGGTTGGTTGGGGGGTTGGGGGGTTGGGGGGTTGGGTGGTTGGGGGGTTGGGTGGTTGGTTGGTTGGGGGGTTGGGTGGTTGGTTGGTTGGGGGGTTGGTTGGTTAGGGGGTTGGGTGGTTGGTTGGTTGGTTGGTTGGTTGGTTGGTTGGGGGGTTGGGGGGTTGGGGGGTTGGGGGGTTGGGTGGTTGGTTGGTTGGGGGGTTGGGTGGTTGGTTGGTTGGGGGGTTGGGGGGTTGGGGGGTTGGGTGGTTGGTTGGTTGGTTGGTTGGTTGGTTGGTTGGTTGGTTGGTTGGTTGGTTAGGGGGTTGGGTGGTTGGTTGGTTGGTAAGGGGGTTGGGTGGTTGGTTGGTTGGTTGGGGGGTTGGTTGGTTGGGAGGTTGGGTGGTTGGGGGGTTGGGTGGTTGGTTGGGGGGTTGGGTGGTTGGGGGGTTGGGTGGTTGGTTGGTTGGTTGGTTAGGGGGTTGGGTGGTTGGTTGGGGGGTTGGGTGGTTGGGTGGTTGGGGGGTTGGGTGGTTGGTTGTTTGGTTGGTTGGTTGGTTGGTTAGGGGGTTGGGTGGTTGGTTGGTTGGTTGGTTGGTTAGGGGGTTGGGTGGTTGAGTGGTTGGTTGGTTAGGGGGTAGGGTGGTTGGTTGGTTAGGGGGTTGGGTGGTTGGTTGGTTGGGGGGTTGGGTGGTTGGTTGGTTGGGGGGTTGGGGGGTTGGGTGGTTGGTTGGTTGGTTGGTTAGGAGGTTGGGTGGTTGGTTGGTTGGTTGGTTAGGGGGTTGGGTGGTTGGTTGGTTGGTTGGTTGGGGGGTTGGTTGGTTGGGGGGTTGGGTGGTTGGGGGGTTGGGTGGTTGGTTGGGGGGTTGGGTGGTTGGGGGGTTGGGTGGTTGGTTGGTTGGTTAGGGGGTTGGGTGGTTGGTTGGGGGGTTGGGTGGTTGGTTGGTTGGGGGGTTGGGTGGTTGGTTGGTTGGTTGGTTGGTTGGTTGGTTGGTTGGTTAGGGGGTTGGGTGGTTGGTTGGTTGGTTGGTTAGGGGGTTGGGTGGTTGGGTGGTTGGTTGGTTAGGGGGTTGGGTGGTTGGGTGGTTGGTTGGTTAGGGGGTAGGGTGGTTGGTTGGTTGGTTGGTTGGTTAGGGGGTAGGGTGGTTGGTTGGTTAGGGGGTTGGTGGTTGGTTGGTTGGTTGGTTGGTTGGTTGGTTGGTTGGTTGGAAATCTAGGTCACTTTATACTCTACGCTCCAGACCCCCTCCACATTGTCGACCCCCTCCCCTCGTCACCCTCCACATAGGTACAAAGAGAAGATCATCCCGTTTGATCAAGCCTCCATTACCATTTCCTGCAGTATACCGTGCCACAGATCTGGCAGCCAGCTGTTAAATATTTATAGAGTAAAATAAGCAAACGTGGAGGCCTGTTATCTCTACTGTAGTGTCCTCTTCTTGATCCATTGGAGCTGTGTCTTGATGCCTGCACTTAAAATAACGTAACAATGGTAATTAGACTCAATTGAGTGAGATGTAGGGAGGGACTTCAAAGACCAGGAAAACACAAAGCACTTTTATTGTGCTTTTGTGACAAATTTAGCATCAAATGGAAAAGATGAAGAGTGGTACAACCAACCGACATAAATAGTTTTTATTCCCGTTCAGGTTTTTTTATTTTATTTGGCAGCTTGTGTGTTGCTATTATTCCTGACAGCTGAAGAGCTATGATGTGATGTCATGTAAATACAGCATATAAAACTGCTCTGCCGAGAACTATATGCTGTCAGAATATTCAAAGTGTACTGATTCATTCTGCCGTCTCCGTGTCCAATTAAGGACTTTATGTAAAGATTTCACAAAAGTGAGAGAGTAATTCACAGTAAGCTAGCTGAGATGAAGTAGATAGAGTGGGTGCAGTAAGACATCAAGAGATGCACAAGACCGTTTGAATTACAGTACCAGTCAAAAGTTTGGACTCATTCAAGGGTTTTTCTTTATTTTTACTATTTTACTATTTCTACATTGTAGAATAATGGTGAAGACATCAACACTATGAAATAGCACATATAGAATCATGTAGTAACCAAAAAAGTGTTTAACAAATCAGAATATTATTTCGATTTTTGATTCTTCAAAGTAGCCACCGTTTGCCTTGATGACAGATTTGCCCACTCTTGGCATTCTCTCAACCAGCTTCGTGAGGTAGTCACCTGGAATGCATTTCAATTAACAGGTGTGCCTTGTTAAAAGTGAATTTGTTTTGATGTCTTCACTATTATTCTACAATGTAGAAAATAGTAAAAATAAAGAAAAACCCTTGAATGAGTACATGTGTCCAAACTTTTGACTGGTACTGTAGTTAGCAATATCAACTAGGACGGGGCCAAACGTCCTGTTAAGGTAGTATCCGATCCGGATTATAACAACCTGTGTGCTAGAGGTCTTCACGGATACCGAATACTCTAAACCTGATCTGGGACCCAAGCGGTTCTGGATCCAGAATTCTAAATAATGTCACGGGTCTGGGTCAGATCTAATATGATTGTCATGGGTCTCGGGTATGTGTAATTTTAACTGACTTTTCCGGAAGGGAAAGGGGGGATACCTAGTCAGTTGTACAACTGAAAGCATTCAACTGAAATGTGACTTCTGCACTTAACCCAACCCCTCTGAATCAGAGAGGTGGTGACCGCCTGTCATACAGATCTAAACACCATCGTTGCCGTAGAGAGAGAGAGAGACACGTTATCATTTATGCTGCTGCTCTTGCTTCCAGACTGGAGCTTGTTGTTGTTGGCCAATCAGAAGTCATCAAAGCAGCAATAGACTACAGTCATAGACCCTCCATGTGGAAAAAGTTAGGAGATATCTAATCAATGAAAGATGGAATTAAAATGACTGAATTAAAAGTTCAAGGAGAAGGATAGGCTACAACAACCAAGAACCAACAGGCAGGCTGCTACTTAATATTCATGAATGGAGTTGTTGTTGGCCAATCAGAAGTCATCAAAGCGGAAATAGGTTAATAGATAGGCTACAACAACCAAGAGCAAACAGGCAGGCTGCTACTTAATATTCTGAATGGAGTTGTTGTTACTTGTAACTGTAGAATGAGAAAGCCCATGCTGCCTCTATTAGCCTAGCTAGCTAACGTTCTCCAGGTTTGATGCCGCCTCAATTAGCCTAGCTAGCTAACGTTCTCCCGGTTTGATGCAGCCTCAATTAGCCTAGCTAGCTAACATTCTCCAGGTTTGATGAAGCCTTAATTAGCCTAGCTAGCTAACATTCTCCAGGTTTGATGCCGCCTCAATTAGCCTAGCTAGCTAACGTTCTCCCGGTTTGATGCAGCCTCAATTAGCCTAGCTAGCTAACGTTCTCCAGGTTTGATGAAGCCTCAATTAGCCTAGCTAGCTAACATTCTCCAGGTTTGATGCAGCCTCAATTAGCCTGGCTAGCTAACATTCTCCAGGTTTGACGCAGTCAAGGCAGATACTATAAAATCATATTTGATGATAAATAACCTAGCTATGGCAGCTATTAGTCTACTAGAGTGCAAGTCGGCTTGTTGGTTGTTTGCTGTCTCTCGTCTCTCATCTCTCCCTCCCTGTTCCCTCCTCCCTGCTCCCCATGTCACTCACTACAGCAGCACCACTCTCCCTCTGGTGCTTTATCGGATCAGACCGGGTCTGGATCCGACCAGGTCTATTCGGAACTAGTCTAGTTGTCCTTGTACTGTCACAAATACACAAGCACCTCGTCGGTTTGTTTAAACCGACAAGAGTAAACAGAAAAAATGAACACAGAGAATGCTTTTTTAATAATTCAACACCGCCACAAAGCAGCCGAACACTTAGTTTAAACAACATCTTAACCAGCCGAACACTTAGTTTAAACAGCATCATAACCAGCCGTACACTTAGTTTAAACAGCATCATAATCAGGCGAACACTTAGTTTAAACAGCATCATAACCAGCTGTACACTTAGTTTAAACAGCATCATAATCAGGCGAACACTTAGTTTAAACAGCATCATAACCAGCTGTACACTTAGTTTAAACAGCATCATAATCAGGCGAACACTTAGTTTAAACAGCATCATAACCAGCCCTACACTTACTTTAAACAGCATCTTAACCAGCCGAACACTTAGTTTAAACAGCATCATAACCAGCCGTACACTTAGTTTAAACAGCATCATAATCAGGCGAACACTTAGTTTAAACAGCATCATAACCAGCTGTACACTTAGTTTAAACAGCATCATAATCAGGCGAACACTTAGTTTAAACAGCATCATAACCAGCCGTACACTTAGTTTAAACAGCATCTTAACCAGCTGTACACTTAGTTTAAACAGCATCATAACCAGCTGTACACTTAGTTTAAACAGCATCATAATCAGGCGAACACTTAGTTTAAACAGCATCATAACCAGCCGAACACTTAGTTTAAACAGCGTCTTAACCAGGCAGACTTAGTTTCCACAGCGTCTTAACCAATCAGAGTTAGTTTCCACAGCGTCTTAACCAGGCAGACTTAGTTTCCACAGCATCTTAACCAGGCAGACTTAGTTTCCACAGCATCTTAACCGGGCAGAGTTAGTTTCCACAGCATCTTAATCAGGCAGAGTTAGTTTCCACAGCATCTTAATCAGGCAGAGTTAGTTTCCACAGCATCTTAACCAGGCATACTTAGTTTCCACAGCATCTTAACCAGGCAGAGTTAGTTTCCACAGCATCTTAATCAGGCAGAGTTAGTTTCCACAGCATCTTAACCAGGCAGACTTAGTTTCCACAGCATCTTAATCAGGCAGACTTAGTTTCCACAGCATCTTAACCAGGCAGACTTAGTTTCCACAGCATCTTAACCAGGCAGACTTAGTTTCCACAGCATCTTAATCAGGCAGAGTTAGTTTCCACAGCACCTTAATCAGGCAGAGTTCGTTTCCACAGCATCTTAACCAGGCAGACTTAGTTTCCACAGCATCTTAATCAGGCAGACTTAGTTTCCACAGCATCTTAATCAGGCAGACTTAGTTTCCACAGCATCTTAACCAGGCAGACTTAGTTTCCACAGCATCTTAATCAGGCAGAGTTAGTTTCCACAGCATCTTAATCAGGCAGAGTTAGTTTCCACAGCATCTTAATCAGGCAGAGTTAGTTTCCACAGCATCTTAATCAGGCAGAGTTAGTTTCCACAGCATCTTAATCAGGCAGAGTTAGTTTCCACAGCATCTTAATCAGGCAGAGTTAGTTTCCATAGCATCTTAATCAGGCAGAGTTAGTTTCCACAGCATCTTAATCAGGCAGAGTTAGTTTCCATAGCATCTTAATCAGGCAGAGTTAGTTTCCACAGCATCTTAACCAGGCAGAGTTAGTTTCCACAGCATCTTAATCAGGCAGAGTTAGTTTCCACAGCATCTTAATCAGGCAGAGTTAGTTTCCATAGCATCTTAATCAGGCAGAGTTAGTTTCCATAGCATCTTAACCAGGCAGAGTTAGTTTCCACAGCATCTTAATCAGGCAGAGTTAGTTTCCATAGCATCTTAATCAGGCAGAGTTAGTTTCCATAGCATCTTAATCAGGCAGAGTTAGTTTCCACAGCATCTTAATCAGGCAGAGTTAGTTTCCACAGCATCTTAATCAGGCAAACCTCTAAGAAGCAGCAGTGAGAGCACAAGCAGCAGTGTTGTGATGAGCTACTACGGGGGCCAAAGGTCACGTTTCTCACCCACTACGCGTTAAATAAACAACGTATTGTTTTGACCCCTACACCAGCAAAACTTCCACAGCTATGCATGATGCTAATTAGCTACAGCTCCATGCATTTATTATAAACATGGCAGCCAGCCAGGCAGAAACAGAGTTTATCCTTTAAAGTGGCAAACTAATGGACCTCTATAGTACATGTAACGTGGTGTGTGTGTGTGTGTGTGTGTGTGTGTGTGTGTGTGTGTGTGTGTGTGTGTGTGTGTGTGTGTGGTGTGTGGTGTGTGTGGGGAGGCAGAGGACTTCTCATTACCGGCCATACAGGAACACAAGAACATGGGATAACAAGACTCATTAGAGGACATCTTCCAGACCCCTGGAGGAATCACACAGACCTTTATAACCACCCAGCACACTAAGCAGGCTCTAACAGAGACCCAGCTAACTACTGAACACAGACCTTTATAACCAGCCAGCACACTAAGCCGGCTCTAACAGAGACCCAGCTAACTACTGAACACAGACCTGTATAACCAGCCAGCACACTAACCCGGCTCTAACAGAGACCCAGCTAACACACTAACCCGGCTCTAACAGAGACCCAGCTAACACACTAACCCGGCTCTAACAGAGACCCAGCTAACACACTAACCCGGCTCTAACAGAGACCCAGCTAACACACTAAGCCGGCTCTAACAGAGACCTAGCTAACACACTAAGCCGGCTCTAACAGAGACCCAGCTAACACACTAACCCGGCTCTAACAGAGACCCAGCTAACACACTAACCCGGCTCTAACAGAGACCCAGCTAACACACTAACCCGGCTCTAACAGAGACCCAGCTAACACACTAACCCGGCTCTAACAGAGACCCAGCTAACACACTAACCCGGCTCTAACAGATTCCCAGCTAACACACTAACCCGGCTCTAACAGAGACCCAGCTAACACACTAACCCGGCTCTAACAGATTCCCAGCTAACACACTAACCCAGCTCTAACAGAGACCCAGCTAACACACTAACCCGGCTCTAACAGAGACCAAGCTAACACACTAACCCGGCTCTAACAGAGACCCAGCTAACACACTAACCCGGCTCTAACAGAGACCAAGCTAACACACTAACCCGGCTCTAACAGAGACCCAGCTAACACACTAACCCGGCTCTAACAGAGACCAAGCTAACACACTAACCCGGCTCTAACAGAGACCCAGCTAACTACTGTACAGCTTCTAACACTGACCCAGCTAGCTCACTAACAGACCCAGCTAGCTAACACAGACCCTTATAGAACATCCATTAACATACCATATAACACAGGCCCAGCTAACTAGCTAACACCTGGAAAAGATGAAGAGTGGTACAACCAACCAACTGACATACATTATTTTTATTCCTGTTCAGGTTTTTATTTTATTTTATTTGGCAGCTTGTGTGTTGCTATTATTTCCTGCCAGCTGAGGAGCTATGATGTGATGTCATGTAAATACAGTGTATAAAACTGCTCTGCCGAGAACTATATGCTGTCAGAATATTCAAAGTGTACTGATTCATTCTGCTGCCAATGTCTGAATGTCAATGAGGAGCCAGGAATCTCCACATCCTATCCAACTCTCATTAACATACCCTATTTCACAGGCCCAGCTAGCTAGCTAACACAGACCCTTATCCAACACTCATTAACATACCCTATAACACAGGCCCAGCTAGCTAGCTAACATTGGAATCTAGTTCTCTAACTCAGACCCAGTTAACTATCTTTACATTTTAAATGTAATCTTTATTTAACAAGGCAAGTCAGTTAAGAACAAATTCTTATTTTTAATAATGGCCTAGGAACAGTTGGTTAACTGCCTTGTTCAGGGGCAGAATGACAGATTTGTACCTTGTCAGCTCGGGGATTTGATCTAGCAACCTTTCGGTTACAGGCCCAACGCTCTTAAAACTAGGCTACCTGCCGCCCCAAGGACCAGCTAGCTACTGTACAATATCTAACACAGACCCAGTTAACTATCTTACCAAGGACCAGCTAGCTACTGTATAATATCTAACACAGACCCAGTTAACTATCTTACCAAGGACCAGCTAGCTACTGTACAATATCTAACACAGACCCAGTTAACTATCTTACCAAGGACCAGCTAGCTACTGTACAATATCTAACACAGACCCAGTTAACTATCTTACCAAGTACCAGCTAGCTACTGTACAATATCTAACACAGACCCAGTTAACTATCTTACCAAGGACCAGCTAGCTACTGTACAATATCTAACACAGACCCAGTTAACTATCTTACCAAGGACCAGCTAGCTACTGTATAATATCTAACACAGACCCAGTTAACTATCTTACCAAGGACCAGCTAGCTACTGTACAATATCTAACACAGACCCAGTTAACTATCTTACCAAGGACCAGCTAGCTACTGTACAATATCTAACACAGACCCAGTTAACTATCTTACCAAGGACCAGCTAGCTACTGTATAATATCTAACACAGACCCAGTTAACTATCTTACCAAGGACCAGCTAGCTACTGTATAATATCTAACACAGACCCAGTTAACTATCTTACCAAGGACCAGCTAGCTACTGTACAATATCTAACACAGACCCAGTTAACTATCTTACCAAGGACCAGCTAGCTACTGTATAATATCTAACACAGACCCAGTTCACTATCTTACCAAGGACCAGCTAGCTACTGTACAATATCTAACACAGACCCAGTTAACTCTCTTACCAACGACCAGCTAGCTACTGTACAATATCTAACACAGACCCAGTTAACTATCTTACCAAGTACCAGCTAGCTACTGTACAATATCGAACACAGACCCAGTTAACTATCTTACCAAGGACCAGCTAGCTACTGTATAATATCTAACACAGACCCAGTTAACTATCTTACCAAGGACCAGCTAGCTACTGTACAATATCTAACACAGACCCAGTTAACTATCTTACCAAGGACCAGCTAGCTACTGTATAATATCTAACACAGACCCAGTTAACTATCTTACCAAGGACCAGCTAGCTACTGTATAATATCTAACACAGACCCAGTTAACTATCTTACCAAGGACCAGAAAGCTACTGTATAATATCTAACACAGACCCAGCTAACTATCTCAGAGACCCAACTAGCAAGCTAGCTTACCGAGATGACTGCACAACAGACAAAACTGTCATTACCGTACTCTATCACGACCACCTGAGTGTATATTAGCATGTTCTTTGTTTAAGGTTTACAGCTGAATGCTACTGTAGTGCTTTCTGGTTGTTATTCTTTTCACACTGACTGTAGCTATTCTTACGATGGATGACGTCATTACATGCCAAAGTTATCCACTTTCTGCGGCTAATAGTAGACAAATAGTGATTCATGTTACATTTACATTACATTTACATTTAAGTCATTTAGCAGACACTCTTATCCAGAGCGACTTACAAAATGGTGCATTCACCTTATGATATCCAGTGGAACAACCACTTTACAATAGTGCATCTAAATCTTTTAGGGGGGGGGTTAGAAGGATTACTTTATCCTATCCTAGGTATTCCTTAAAGAGGTGGGGTTTCAGGTGTCTCCGGAAGGTGGTGATTGACTCCGCTGTCCTGGCGTCGTGAGGGAGCTTGTTCCACCATTGGGGTGCCAGAGCAGCGAACAGTTTTGACTGGGCTGAGCGGGAACTGTGCTTCCTCAGAGGTAGGGGGGCCAGCAGGCCAGTGGTGGATGAACGCAGTGCCCTTGTTTGGGTGTAGGGCCTGATCAGAGCCTGAAGGTATGGAGGTGCCGTTCCCTTCACAGCTCCGTAGGCAATCACCATGGTCTTGTAGCGGATGCGAGCTTCAACTGGAAGCCAGTGGAGAGAGCGGAGGAGCGGGGTGACGTGAGAGAACTTGGGAAGGTTGAACACCAGACGGGCTGCGGCGTTCTGGATGAGTTGTAGGGGTTTAATGGCACAGGCAGGGAGCCCAGCCAACAGCGAGTTGCAGTAATCCAGACGGGAGATGACAAGTGCCTGGATTAGGACCTGCGCCGCTTCCTGTGTGAGGCAGGGTCGTACTCTGCGAATGTTGTAGAGCATGAACCTACAGGATCGGGTCACCGCCTTGATGTTAGTGGAGAACGACAGGGTGTTGTCCAGGATCACGCCAAGGTTCTTAGCACTCTGGGAGGAGGACACAAGGGAGTTGTCAACCGTGATGGCGAGATCATGGAACGGGCAGTCCTTCCCCGGGAGGAAGAGCAGCTCCGTCTTGCCGAGGTTCAGCTTGAGCTGGTGATCCGTCATCCACACTGATATGTCTGACAGACATGCAGAGATGCGATTTGCCGCCTGGTTATCAGAAGGGGGAAAATGTTGATTGAGTTGCGGGTGGGCGGGGTTGAATGGAGGGCTGCTAGAGGATATAACTGGAGGTTCCAATCCGCCCCAGGAAGATTCAGCCTTACATTTACATTTTAGTCATTTAGCAGACGCTCTTATCCAGAGCGACTTACAGTAGAGTGCATACATTTTTATTACATTTATTTTTTTTATTTTTTTTACATACTCCACGAACGTGAAAAGAATAAATGCGTCCCAAATCGCACCCTATTAAATATATAGTACACTACTTTTGACTAAGCCCTTGTGAAAAGTAATGTACTAAATATGAAAAAGGGTGCCATTAAGGTACCAATGACTCACCCACCCAGACCCTACACAGCTGCTGAATCAGGTTCAGTCTATTTGTCTTTTGTCTGTGTATTTCATTGGAATTCTCAGATATCTGTCAGAGACGGATGTGTGACGGATCCCATTTAAAAACCTTTCTGTTCTCATTCTCCTAAAACCCTTCATTGAAAACCCAAGGAGATTAGGTGTCCAGTCAGACTCCACTATCTTCACATACACTTTAAGGAATGACTCCTCTTGACACATCCCCTTTAACAAAGCTGCCGCTAATAGAATAGTGTTGTTGTGTTAATGGAGGGTGATGGGAGAGAACGGTGAGTGGTGAATAGTGTAACAGTGAAGCTAAAGCTGATGCCTATCCAACCTGTCGTTTCCAATAGGGCTCCGCTACGTACCAGGGCCTAATGAAGACCGAGTGAGCATGAAATAGAGAAACTCTTCAACGGTGATGGGCCGTGGTGTTACCTCAATGGGAGCCAATAAATTACCTAGCATTTACAAGTAAAAGCAGTAGCGGTGGGTGAACGTGGTTGCAGTGTCCTTTTGCAATCCATTGGTGTCTGAGCTCCAATAGATATAGTATCATCCCATGTTAAAAGGTTCTCTGAAAGGGGGAATTCAGTGGCTACTAATCAATGGTCTGTGTCTCCTCGAGTTAGGCCATAGTAATGTGATTTATAGTGGGAGGAGAGCTGGGTGACACTGCTGAATTACTGGAGCTTCACAGAGTTCCTTTAACAGATCACAGAGAGCAGTCTGCTTCCCAAATGTTACACTATGTCCTTTATAATGCCCAAAGGGCTCTGCTTAATATTAGTGCACAGTATAGAGAATAGGACTCTGGTCAAAACTAGTGCACTGTATAGGGAATAGGGCTCTGGTCAAAACTAGTGCACTGTATAGGGAATAGGGCTCTGGTCAAAACTAGTGCACTATCTAGGGAATAGGGCTCTGGTCAAAACTAGTGCACTGTATAGGGAATAGGGCTCTGGTCAAAACTAGTGCACTGTATAGGGAATAGGGCTCCGGTCAAAACTAGTGCACTGTATAGGGAACGCACACGGGGTGTCCGTTGAGGAGTGATCCAACGAATTGTACCCAGATGAGCTGATCAATATATCAAATGAAGTGCCGAGACCCAGTGCTATACTGTTTACATTCAACAACGGAACCCGCGGAATCTACTCTGAGACAATGGAAATGTGAAAAATCCTAAATCAAGCTTATATCTCAGTTGTAATGACAGCTTCGGGGATGGCTTAGCAACCGAGAGTCCAAGTAATGTTGTTAAACCTGGCGAGGCTTTCAAATGAAAATTTAAACGCTAATGATGGGTAATATACAGTGCCTTCAGAAAGTATTCACACACCTTGACTTTTTCCACATTTTGTTGTATTACAGCCTGAATTTAAAATTAATTAAATGTAGATTTTTTTGGGCACTGGCCTACACACAATACCGCATAATGTCAAAGTGGAATTATGTTTCTAAATTTTTTTACAAATTAATAAAAAATGAAAAGCTCAAATGTCTTGAGTTAATAAGTATTAAACCCCTTTGTTATGGCAAGCCTAAATAAGTTCAGGAATAAATATTTGGTTAACAAGTCACATAATAAGTTTCATTTACTAATTTTGTGTGCAATAATAATGTTTAACTTGATTTTTGAATGACTACCTCAGCTCTGTATTCCACACATACTATTATCTGTAAGGTCCCTCAGTCGAGTAGTGAATTTCAAACACAGATTCAACCACAAAGACCAGGGAGGTTTTCCAATGCCTTGCAAAGAAGGGCACCTATTGGTAGATGAGTAAAAATAAAACATTGAATATTCCTTTTAGCATGGTGCAGTTATTAATGACACTTTGGATGGTGTATCAATACTCCCAGTCACTCAGAGGGTTGAATACTTATCTAATCAAGATATATTAGTATTTTTTTTCTTCATATATATATATATATATATTTTTTTTTTAATATATATTTATTTTTTTTTTAAAAAATTTAGAATTTTTTTACAAATGTTAGTATTTTCTGTAGATCGTTGACAAAAATGACAAATCCATTTTTAATCCCACTTTGTAACACAACGAAATGTGGAAAAAGTCAAGACGTGTGAATACTTTCTGAAGGCTCTGTACTTTATATTAGTTGCTGGTTGATTATTCTGTAAAACAATGAGTTGGCATAACAACAATCTCACAAGCTGCCATGTTAACTTAGACTCCCGATGGATTCATTCCTATCTCCCTGCAAATGAATCAGCATCCTTTATAAGGCCCCTAAGCCTGACAAGCATTTTTCTATCTTTTAGGAAGATAAATTATTGAGGAAAGATTAATAATCCACTAGCTGCATATGGTATGATGAAAAGCACCAAGTATCATGTTTGTGAAGCTGATTAGCTATGATGTTCAGGATCTGATTAAGCGCAGACACACACACACACACACACACACACACACTGATTAATCTTTAATATTAACTTGTATATCTACTGACAGGGGAGTCTAGGCTGTGAATAATTACATAATCTGTAGGCTGCGTGATAACTAAACCTTTCTAGGGAATCAGAATTACTATGTGGTCTTGTCTGATGTGATATAGGTTTCAATTAGACTTGATTAAAAACTATTCAGGGCTTGACCTCACTAGACATATGTAACAACGTTGACATTTAACCATATACTGTACGTCAACTAATGGGACCATGTTCATCTTTACCCCTGAAAAACATGATGACATCAGGTCCATGAGCATAGTGAATGGTTTAATACACTGCTCAAAAAAATAAAGGGAACACTAAAATAACACATCCTAGATCTGAATGAATGAAATAATCTTATTAAATACTTTTTTCTTTACATAGTTGAATGTGCTGACAACAAAATCACACAAAAAGAATCCATGGAAATCCAATTTATCAACCCATGGAGGTCTGGATTTGGAGTCACACTCAAAATTAAAGTGGAAAACCACACTACAGGCTGATCCAACTTTGATGTAATGTCCTTAAAACAAGTCAAAATGAGGCTCAGTAGTGTGTGTGGCCTCCATGTGCCTGTATGACCTCCCTACAATGCCTGGGCATGCTCCTGATGAGGTCCTCCTGAGGGATCTCCTCCCAGACCTGGACTAAAGCATCCGCCAACTCCTGGACAGTCTGTGGTGCAACGTGGCGTTGGTGGATGGAGCGAGACATGATGTCCCAGATGTGCTCAATTGGATTCAGGTCTGGGGAACGGGCGGGCCAGTCCATAGCACCAATGCCTTCCTCTTGCAGGAACTGCTGACACACTCCAGCCGCATGAGGTCTAGCATTGTCTTGCATTAGGAGGAACCCAGGGCCAACCGCACCAGCATATGGTCTCACAAGGGGTCTGAGGATCTCATCTCAGTACCTAATGGCAGTCAGGCTACCTCTGGCGAGCACATGGAGGGCTGTGCGGCCCCCCAAAGAAATGCCACCCCACACCATGACTGACCCACCGCCAAACCGGTCATGCTGGAGGATGTTGCAGGCAGCAGAACGTTCTCCACGGCATCTCCAGACTCTGTCACGTCTGTCACATGTGCTCAGTGTGAACCTGCTTTCATCTGTGAAGGGCACAGGGCGCCAGTGGCGAATTTGCCAATCTTGGTGTTCTCTGGCAAATGCCAAACGTCCTGCACGGTGTTGGGCTGTAAGCACAACCCCCACCTGTGGACGTCGGGCCCTCATACCACCCTCATGGAGTCTGTTTCTGACCGTTTGAGCAGACACATGCACATTTGTGGCCTGCTGGAGGTCATTTTGTAGGGCTCTGGCAGTGCTCCTCCTTGCACAAAGGCGGAGGTAGCGGTCCTGCTGCTGGGTTGTTGCCCTCCTACGGCCTCCTCCACGTCTCCTGATGTACTGGCCTGTCTCCTGGTAGCGCCTCCATGCTCTGGACACTATGCTGACAGACACAGCAAACCTTCTTGCCACAGCTCGCATTGATGTGCCATCCTGGATGAGCTGCACTACCTGAGCCACTTGTGTGGGTTGTAGACTCCGTCTCATGCTACCACTAGAGTGAAAGCACCGCCAGCATTCAAAAGTGACCAAAACATCAGCCAGGAAGCATAGGAACTGAGAAGTGGTCTGTGGTCACCACCTGCAGAACCACTCCTTTATTGGGGGATGTCTTGCTAATTGCCTATAATTTCCACCTGTTGTCTATTCCATTTGCACAACAGCATGTGAAATTTATTGTCAATCAGTGGTGCTTCCTAAGTGGACAGTTTGATTTCACAGAAGTGTGATTCACTTGGAGTTACATTGTGTTGTTTAAGTGTTCCCTTTATTTTTTTGAGCAGTGTATGTAGTAGTCTATATCTCTAATGGTCATATAAATCAAACCATAGCTCTAGCTGAAACATTTGACTGTGGCAAGCAAGACCTTTTCTATTCTAGCTTTGTAAAATGAAAACCAATGCAGAGGGAGAAATAAAACTGAGTCAGCTAGCTAGAGGGTGAGGTGAATCTGCCATCTGAGTCAGCTAGCTAGAAGGTGGGGTTCAATCTGCCATCTGAGTCAGATAGCTAGAGGGTGGGGTTCAATCTGCCATCTGAGTTCGCTAGCTAGAGGGTGGGGTTCAATCTGCCATCTGAGTCAGCTAGCTAGAGGGTGGGGTGAATCTGCCATCTGAGTCAGCTAGCTAGAGGGTGGGGTTCAATCTGCCATCTGAGTCAGCTAGCTAGAGGGTGGGGTTCAATCTGCCATCTGAGTTAGCTAGCTAGAGGGTGGGGTTCAATCTGCCATCTCAGTCAGCTAGCTAGAGGGTGGGGTCAATCTGCCAACTGTCAGCTAGCTAGAGGGTGGGGTCAATCTGCCATCTGAGTCAGCTAGCTAGAGGGTGGGGTCAATCTGCCAACTGTCAGCTAGCTAGAGGGTGGGGTGAATCTGCCATCTGAGTCAGCTAGCAAGAGGGTGGGGTGAATCTGCCATTTAACCCCCACCTATGGAGCATTGTATCAAAGTCTCACCGGGTAAAAGCACACAAAGAAACTGGTAATGTTGTGAAGAAAATGAACTAGGGAGTTCCGGCAGCCTCTCAGCAGAGATGCACGTGTAGTTCTGAGTACCGTCTCCAAAGTCCAAAAGTCTGTAATAAATTCCTTACAATTTCCCTCTGAACCTTTAAAATGCTCAACAAAAAGGATCTACGTGACCCAGGACACACAACTAAGGCACAGGGAAGCTTAAAAGCATCCCAAACAAAGAGAGACACAGATCCAACTAAAACTAGTGAGGATACATCCAACTCCGCCATATTGAAGTCCCTGATTCAACAACAGACTTTGATGCAGTGAAGGGTCAAACAAGCAGTTAAAGAATCCCTGGAGGAACTGCTTCCAGGGGTAATTAAAACCCGGAAGGATATGGAGGAATTTCCAACGAATCTATCGTAAAAGTCTCAAATGACATTGCCAGTCGATCTGAAACATGCAAGCCTCTGGAGTGGTGGTGTAACAAGTTGCAGGTTAGCACCAGGTCTGCTACAGATAACATCGCTAGCTGGCGAGAGAGTGAATCAACAGTGGGGGAAAATGACGTCGCTCAAAAACAGAGAAAGGAGACTGAATTTACGCCTGGTGGGCCTGGAAGAATCTGTGGAGGGTTCTGACCAAAACATTTTCTTCAAGATAATCTACCAAATGGATACTGTTGCTACAAGGGAGTAAGGCCGAATTTAAAACAGGCACACTGAATTCCACACTGTGAAAGAAGCAGGGGATTGCGTTACAGCTGAGGACAGGAGTCCAGCCAACCCCTCCAGATTCTCCCACTGCAAACAGAAGATAGGGATAATGATGCTCCCCCCCTCCTTCCTTGGATAACCCATCGCATTAAGACCCATAGCTAGTAAGATGGACACAACTAATGCTAAGCTAAGTAGATAATGTTGCCCACATTTATTTGTTATTCAGCTACATATCTCAGTACACTTTGTATGAGTAGCCTAGTTGATTATCTAACTTGGCTGTTAGAATTCTAGTGGTATGGCTGAAATACAGTTTGGCTCGGAGCTAGCTGGATAGCTAAGTTAGCTGGCAGGATAATTATTTGGTACTGGCTGCAAACTTCAGATGGCTAAAATATTTTGCTGTCAGTAATGAAGTCCTGGCTGGGTTAGTGTAAACTTCATAGGAATTAACATGCAGAGTGCTCTTAGATTTCAGTTTACGATGGACCTTGAACTCATTGTAAGGTTAGTAAAATTCCCATGTTTCAATTCTGCTATCAAGCGTACAAAATGCTTAGAAGACATCAGACGCAAAAAAAAAACAATATTGATATTGCCCTAGTTCAGGAAACCCATCTTAAACATTGTGATGTCTTGAGATTCCAGAACAGATACTATAAATGTGTTGCTCACTCCTCTGTCACTAACACAACAAAAGGCCCTTTCATATGATTTGGTAGAAAACAACGTATTCAGGTTAATGGTTCAGATAATGATGGTACAGGACGTTTTGTATTTGTCACTACGGTTAAACATCACACTAAGATGTGTTTTGCCTCAGTCTGCTGTCCAGAAATACATGATTGTAATGTCCGTCGTTCTGTCTCTAAAAGGCTCTTAGATCATTCACAATACCAACTTCTTGTGAGAGGAGATTTTAATAAGGAATGTAATTTTCAGTTAGATAGGTCTCATGTTTCATCTCACTCTCAAACTGATCAGGCCTCTCTCTGGTGACTTCATCTCATTTGCTACAGAGTTTAATATATTAGATGGCTGTCATTTTAGGAATTTGACTGTCAAAGATTACAATTTATTTTCTTCAAGACTGTCATGCCCTGGCCATAGAGAGGGTTTTATTCTATATTTTGGTTAGGCCAGGGTGTGACTAGGGTGGGCATTCTATGTCCTTTTTTCTATGCTTTGTATTTCTTTGTTTTGGCCTGGTATGGCTCTCAATCAGGGACAGCTGTACATCGTTGTCGCTGATTGGGAGCCATACTTAGGCAGTCGGTTTTCCTTTGGGGTTTTGTGGGTAGTTGTTTTCTGTCTTGTGTTTTTCACCTGACAGAGCTGTTGTGCTTTGTTCCACTTTGTTTTGTTGTTTCAGTGTTCAAGTACTAATAAACATGATGAACACGTACCACGCTGCATCTTGGTCCCCTCTGTCAGACGATCGTTACAAAGACATAATACATTTTCCCAGATAGACTATAGTATTTGTATCTCCCGATATAAACAGGTGTTTTCAGACAGCTGAGCTGCTCCCCATAGTCTTCTCTGACCATGGAAATGATCTTACTTGACAGCTCCAAACAGAAAGGTGCCAGAAGAGAGCATTTTAACACAACTTTGCTGCAGAACAATATACACTGCTCAAAAAAATAAAGGGAACACTTAAACAACACGTCCTAGACCAGAATGAAAGAAATAATCTTATTAAATACTTTTTTCTTTACATAGTTGAATGTGCTGACAACAAAATCACACAAAAATAATCAATGGAAATCCAATTTATCAACCCATGGAGGTCTGGATTTGGAGTCACACTCAAAATTAAAGTGGAAAACCACACTACAGGCTGATCCAACTTTGATGTAATGTCCTTAAAACAAGTCAAAATGAGGCTCAGTAGTGTGTGTGGCCTGCACGTGCCTGTATGACCTCCCTACAACGCCTGGGCATACTCCTGATGAGGTGGCGGATGGTCTCCTAAGGGATCTCCTCCCAGACCTGGACTAAAGCATCCGCCAACTCCTGGACAGTCTGTGGTGCAATGTGGCGTTGGTGGATGGAGCGAGACATGATGTCCCAGATGTGCTCAATTGGATTCAGGTCTGGGGAACGGGCGGGCCAGTCCATAGCATCAATGCCTTCCTCTTGCAGGAACTGCTGACACACTCCAGCCACATGAGGTCTAGCATTGTCTTGCATTAGGAGGAACCCAGGGCCAAGCGCACCAGCATATGGTCTCACAAGGGGTCTGAGGGTCTCATCTCGGTACCTAATGGCAGTCAGGCTACCTCTGGCGAGCACATGGAGGGCTGTGCGGCCCCCCCAAAGAAATGCCACCCCACACCATGACTGACCCACCGCTAAACCGCTCATGCTGGAGGATGTTGCAGGCAGCAGAACGTTCTCCACGGCGTCTCCAGACTCTGTCACGTCTGTCACGTGCTCAGTGTGAACCTGCTTTCATCTGTGAAGAGCACAGGGCGCCAGTGGCGAATTTGCCAATCTTGGTGTTCTCTGGCAAATGCCAAACGTCCTGCACGGTGTTGGGCTGTAAGCACAACCCCCACCTGTGGACGTCGGGCCCTCATACCACCCTCATGGAGTCTGTTTCTGACCGTTTGAGCAGACACATGCACATTTGTGGCCTGCTGGAGGTCATTTTGCAGGGCTCTGGCAGTGCTCCTCCTGTTCCTCCTTGCACAAAGGCGGAGGTAGCGGTCCTGCTGCTGGGTTGTTGCCCTCCTACGGCCTCCTCCACGTCTGCTGATGTACTGGCCTCTCTCCTGGTAGCGCCTCCATACTCTGGACACTACGCTGACAGACACAGCAAACCTTCTTGCCACAGCTCGCATTGATGTGCCATCCTGGATGAGCTGCACTACCTGAGCCACTTGTGTGGGTTGTAGACTCCGTCTCATGCTACCACTAGAGTGAAAGCACCGCTAGCATTCAAAAGGGACCAAAACATCATCCAGGAAGAATAGGAACTGAGAAGTGGTCTGTGGTCTCCACCTGCAGAACCACTCCTTTATTGGGGGTGTCTTGCTTATTGCCTATAATTTCCACCTGTTGTCTATTCCATTTGCACAACAGCATGTGAAATTTATTGTCAATCAGTGTTGCTTCCTAAGTGGACAGTTTGATTTCACAGAAGTGTGATTGACTTGGAGTTACATTGTGTTGTTTAAGTGTTCCCTTTATTGTTTTGAGCAGTATATGTATATATATATATATATATATATATATATATATATATATAATTTTAAACAACTTTTAGCAAAGTTTAAATAATTTATATTGTTTAATACAGTTACTGACATTTCCCTCAGTCACTTTGGGAGGTGACAAACTGTTTTTCGAGAAGAAACTGTGCTTTGTTTGCCTCACCACTTTATTCAACTCGCAGTGAAATAATAATATTAGAGACAGAAAAGCAGATTGGTTGAAAATGAGCTGAAACAAACATGTACAGAGCAAAAAGATTTTAACAGCGTTAAAACACTTTACTACAATCTAAAGCTGAATTTACAATGTGTAAATAACATACTATTCTGAGGCGGAGGAAGCTAGTAGCCTTGTTTCGGTTGTAAGGCTTAAAGCAAAATGAAGCCTTTTCTGGTATCAATACAATTCCAACACCATCTGGTAAGATATCACATGGCATGGCAGAAGTTAATGATATGTTTAGGCTATTTTATTCCCAAATATATATGTCAAAGGCTGACCCTGATAGTAGTAGGATGACCCAAAGTCCATAGAGAGCAATCTAAATTCCTTGATTCCCCACCTTACTCTTGAAGAGGATCAAACTGGGTTTATAAAGGGTCATTTAGCCTCATACAATATACTGTAACATGTCTATTGCACTTTTTAGTTTGGATGCAGAAAAAGCCTTTGATAGGCTACAATGGAACTGTCTGTGGTTTGTTTTGGAGTCCTTTGGGTTTTGGTAAAGGATTCATCTTCATGTTAAAAAACATTGTATTCGCACCTCAAGCAGCTGTGCAGAAAGGGAACGTTTTATCCAAGCCTTTCTGTTTCCAATGTTCCTCAAGCCATCAGATTGGTCCCACATGTTTCTCCCATCAATATTAAAGGTATGCAGCATAAAATTCTATACCGATGATACTTTTTACTGAATTTCTCAGACATCTCAAACTCCCTTTCACAGATTCTGAAATGATTTACTCTTCATGTTTCATTATCAGGATATAAAATAAACTGGGAAAAAGCTATACTGGTGCCCCTAAATATCCCTGCAAAACTGCTGACTTTGCCTGCTGTGGCGGAATGACACAGACTTGACTTATTTGGGAATATGCATATCCACCAAATGTTCCCAAGTTTGTAGAGAGAACTATGTCAACCTAAAAGAGGAGATTGCCTCTGATATACAGATGGGGCTTCTCTTAAAATGTCATTACAAGGCATGATTGCTCTAGTAAAAATGAATGTAGTCGGTCATCCACATTTTATTTTCTCTACGCTGCCTATACCACCTCCACCAAAATACTTTGAGGAATTCAAGTCAATGACCTCAAAGTTCAATTGGAATTCTAAAAAACTCAACATGATACTCTTACTTGGTTAAAAGGAACAGGAGGTTTGCCTCTTCCAGATTACAAATGATATTACTGGTGTTTCCAAATCAAATCCTTGAGAGTATGGTCCAATGATTGTATTGCAGCTTCATGGAGAGGCATAGAGGAATCACATGTTGCCCAACATAGACATACAGATCTATTTCTTCCCTGGTATTAAGTTAAAAACAGCTTTAAAAAAAAATTTGTTCAATTATTTCCAACTCACTACAAGTATGGTACTATCCTGAGAAACATCCCAGCTGAAACATTTGGTTCCATGGAAGTTGTGGGAACATACATTTTTGGTTTCTCATTGGTTCTGGGAACGAAGCCATACGTTTCCTGACCAGTAAAACGTAATGTTTTTTTAAACATTCTGAGAACGGAAGTGAACATTTTGCATGTTCTGGGAGTGTACATTTTTAGGTAGCAGGGAGGTTCTGAGAATGTTTAACTATGTTTCCAGGGAGGTTCTGAGAATGTTTAACTATGGTACCAGGGAGGTTCTGAAAATGTTTAACTATGGTTCCAGGGAGGTTCTGAGAATGTTTAACTATGTTTCCAGGGAGGTTCTGAGAATGTTTAACTATGGTTCCAGGGAGGTTCTGAGAATGTTTAACTATGGTTCCAGGGAGGTTCTGAGAATGTTTAACTATGGTTCCAGGGAGGTTCTGAGAATGTTTAACTATGGTTGCCTGAAAGTTTTCCTTGGAGGTTGTATTAACGTTCTGAGCACAGAAATTATAGGTTATTTAAAGGTTATTAAATAACGTTCTGAGTACATGTTTCAATAAGACTTTTAATAACACTGCTAGCTTAGTTTGGGTTAAGTGTTTTGAACTCCACGCACAGATAGGACACATGGAAATTAATTTGCTTAGGCATTAATCATGCAAACACATAATTTGCTTTATTGTGGCACGGCGTCAGTGAGATTCAGACCTATGATCTTCTGGTTTCTATCCATGGAATTAGTCCACTGATCTACCAGGATGGAGTTAGCATGCCATGTTGTTTTTTTACTCATTCAAAGCTGTTCATTTTAGTCTATTCAAACAGAACCCATTTCAAAGGAAACAAGCACTCATTAAGATCGGTGTGGCCAATTAGTGGGCGCAAGCCAACACACCTGAACACACTAGAAGACAGAGAACGTTGTGTTGACGCTGAGAATGGAATATATATGTTGTTAAATAACATTCTTAGAACGTTCTTTGAACATTACATATGTTTTCTTGTGTTTTTTATGGAAAGTTTAATGTTCTGAGAACATGACTTTAAATAGAACCATCAGGAACCCTACAGAAAACGCTATGCTGAGGTACTGAAATTCCCACTACGGAACGTAGCTTCTTAATGTTCTCTGAACTATTTAAGAACAATTCCCAATGTCAAACCAGTTGTAGAAGGTTCATAGAACGTTACAAAAATTGTAAATAAATGTAACCATGTTTGAACTTTAAGGAATCGTTCTGTTTTACGTGATGAAATACCAGGAAATAACGTTTTTTTTTTCAAGTTCCTTAAATGTGCTGTGAATGTTCCAAAGCCAATCAACTATCCTGCACCATTCACAGAACATTGTGGGAAGGTTGTATGCAAAATAACAATAGGACAACCACACTCTTACCAACAAGCTCAAAGAAAACATATGGTTTACATAACGTTATGTGCTAGCTGGGATAGGTGTCACACCCTGATCTGTTTCACCTGTCCTTGTTATTGTCTCCACCCCCTTCCAGGTTTCGCCTTGTTTTCTCCAGTGTATTTATCGCTGTGTTTCCTGTCTCTCTGTGCCAGTTTGCCTTTTATGTGCCAAGTCAACCAGTGGTTTTTCCCGTTCGCCTGCCTTTGCTATCCTCCTTTTTCTAGTCATCCCGGTTTTGACCCTTGCCTGTTTCTGGACTCTGTACCCGCCTGCCTGACCATTCTGCCTGCCTTGACCTCGAGCCTGTCTGCCACTCTGTACCTCCTGGACTCTGAACTGGTTTTGACCTTTTGCCTGTCCACGACCATTCTCTTGCCTTCCCCTTTGGATTATTAAACATTGTAAGGCTCCAACCATCTGTCTGCAGCTGGGTCTCTCCTTGTGTCATGATAATAGGCTACATCAAGAAGTTCTGTGACCCTTCTCTCATATGGCACAACCATAAACTGTTGTAAGCCTTTTGTGTATCCATACAATGCATTCGGAACCCCTTGACTTTTTCCACCTTTTGTTACATTACAGCCTTATTCTAAAACAGATTTTTTTATATTACCTCATCAATCTACACACAATATCCCATAATGAAAAAGCAAAAAAAGGTTTTTATAAATTTTGCAAATTTATACAAAATAAAACAGAAATATCATATTTACATTAATATCATCTTTCCCTCAATCCTGACTAGTATCCAAGTCCCTTCCTCTGAAAAACATCGCCACAGCATGATGCTGCCACCACCATGCTTCACCGTAGAAATGGTGCCAGGTTTCCTCCAGATGTGACGCTTGGCATTCAGGCCAAAGAGTTCAATCTTGGTTTCATCAGATCAGAGAATCTTGTTTTTCATGGTCTGAGAATCATTTAGGTGCCTTTTGGCAAACTCCAAGCAGGCTGTCGTGTCTTTTACTGAGGAGTGGCTTCCTTCTGGCCACTCTACCATAAAGGCCTGATTGGTGGAGTGCTGCAGAGATGGTTGTCCTTCTGGAAGATTCTCCCATCTCCACAGAGGAACTCTGGAGCTCTGTCAGAGTGACCACCTCAAACAAATATATTTCAACAAGGATGTGAACAAGGATCCACGTTCATTTTTGTTGAATGAAGACTCTCCATCTGTGCTTCAACTGGTTCAGAAAATAATCATTTATGTCGGGTTAACAGCAGCAAAGAAAGGTTATCCTTAGCGCTTGATTTATCTCTCCAATCCTCTCACTTCAAACATGGTTATGATATTTTCAAGATATTGTTCGTACAGTATAGAGCAATCAGTAGCCATGATAAACAAAGCCTGTTGAAGCATGGTGATAGTACTGTGCAAAACTCTAACAGATTTTAAGATATTAACAACTGACCCTAAAGAATGGAGCTTCCTGGTAAAGGAGAGGTGGGAGGACATGTTCTGTTCTAAGAATCAGGTAATTTCCATGTAAAAGGATCCATGAACACCAACATGTGAAGTTTATAGGAGCATCTCAGATTGTGTGTCAAATGGAAGCTAAGAGTCCATATTTATCATTGAAATTAAGGCATAGATCCATATTCCATCGAACAAAATGCTGAATAAGCAAAGGCTTTGATTTCTGGTCAAACAGAAACGGGGTCTTGGAAAAACATCTTCCAGAAAAGGTCTTAAAAGGTTTTAGAAATACATCAAAACACAATAATGTTCAAGTCAAGACCCCTGCCAACTAATATACACACTTATATTTAGTTTGGGATCATTTATTCTGCCTTCTGTACATTTAAGAAACATTGCCTTGTGCCTTGAAATGCCATTAACAAAACCCTATATATCTTTATGATATTTTAAATGTCTCTCCTTCATGAAGAGAGATGATAATGAAAGTTCACAGAAGTAACAAGAAAAGGTAGACCTACCAATTCGTTATAGTGTTTTTACTGATATATCAATATTGTTTATGAATTATTATTACCAAATCGATAATGGAATTTCCGATAATTGATAACGGAATATCTGCAGTTGTATTGGCTACAATGGGAAATCAAAGTAGTCACAAACCACAAGTGGGTTTACAAGTTTGGACAACATAGTAAAGAAAAGAAAACAGTAGAATCGAGTTCAGTACACAGTAGGGCACACTAGAGTTGAGAACACTATAATGTAGTGAACTATAATGTACTGAACTCTACCGTACTCTACTAAACTCTACTCTACTATAATGAACTATACTCTGATGAACTGAAGTCTACTCTACTGAACTCTACTGTACTGAACTGAACTCTACTGTATCAAACTCTACTGTACTGAACTCTACTCTACTGTACTGAACTATTCTCTATTGTACTGAACTCTACTGTACTGAACTGAACTCTACTGTTTCAAACTCTACTGTACTGAACTCTTTTCTACTGTACTGAACTCTACTCTACTGTACTGAACTCTACTGTACTGAACTCTACTGTACTGAACTGAACTCTACTGTATCAAACTCTACTGTACTGAACTGAATTCTACTGTATCAAACTCTACTGTACTGAACTCTACTCTGCTGTAATGAACTCTAACGTACTGAAATCTACTCTACTGTACTGAACTCTTCTCTACTGTACTGAAATCTACCCTACTCTACTGAACTCAACTCCACTGTACTGAACTCTACTTGACTGTACTGAACTCTTCTCTACTGTACTGAACTCTACCCTGCTGTACTGTACTGAACTCTACACTACTGAACTGAACTCTACTCTACTGAACTGAACTATACACTACTGTACTGAACTCTTCTCTACTGTACTGAACTCTACCCTGCTGTACTGTACTGAACTCTACTCTACTGAACTGAACTCTACTCTACTGAACTGAACTATACACTACTGTACTGAACTCTACTCTACTGAACTCTACTCTACTGAACTGAACTATACACTACTGTACTGAACTCTACTCTACTGAACTGAACTGAACTCTACTCTACTGAACTGAACTATACACTACTGTACTGAACTCTACTCTACTGAACTCTACTCTACTGAACTGAAATGTACTGAACTCTACTGTACTGTACTGAACTCTACTCTACTGAACTGAACTCTACTGTACTGTAAAGTACTGAACTCTACTCTATTCTACTGTACTGCACTCTACTCTACTGTACTGCACTCTACTCTACTGAACTCTACTCTACTGTACTGAACTCTACTGTACTGTACTGAACTCTACTCTACTGTACTGTACTCTACTGTACTGTACTTAACTCTACTGAACTCTACTGTACTGAACTCTACTCTACTCTACTGTGCTGTACTGTACTGCTCACTGTACTGAACTCTACTGTACTGTACTGAACTCTACTCTACTGTACTGTACTCTACTGTACTGTACTTAACTCTACTCTGCTCTACTGAACTCTACTGTACTGAACTCTACTCTACTGTACTGTACTGTACTGAACTGAACTCTACTCTACTGTACTGAACACCATTGTACTGAACTGTACTCTACTGTACAGAACTCTACTGCACTGAACTGTACTGAACTCTACTCTACTGTACTGAACTCTACTCAACTGTACTGTACTGAACTCTACTGTACTGAACTGTACTGTACTGAACTCTACTCTACTCTACTCTACTCTACTCTACTCTACTGAACTGAACTGAACTCTACTCTACTGTACTGAACTCCATTGTACTGAACTGTACTGAACTGTACTCTGCTGTACTGAACTCTACTGCACTGAACTGAACTGATCTCTACTCTACTGAACTGAACTGTACTGAACTGAACTGTACTGAACTGTACTGTACTGAACTGTACTGAACTCTACTGTACTTTACGGAATGCTATACTCTACTGTACTGAACTCTACACTACTCTACTGAACTCTACTCTACTGTACTGAACTCTACTGTACTGAACTATACAGTACTGCAATGTATGAACTCTACTCTACTCTACTGAACTCTACTGTACTGAACTCTATTCTACTGTACTGTACTCTACTGTACTGTACTGTACTCTACTGTACTGCGCTGAACTCTACTCTACTCTACTGTACTGAACTCTATTGTACTATACTGTGCTGAACTCTACTCTACTCTACTGTACTGAACTCTACTCTACTCTACTGAACTCTACTGTACTGTACTTAACTCTACTCTGCTCTACTGAACTCTACTGTACTGAACTCTACTCTACTCTACTGTACTGTACTGTACTGTACTGAACTCTACTCTACTCTACTGTACTCTACTGTACTGAACTCTACTGTACTGTACTGAACTCTACTCTACTGTACTGCAATGTACTGAACTCTACTCTACCCTACTCTACTGAACTCTACTGTACTGAACTCTACTCTACTGTACTGAACTCTATTCTACTCTACTGAACTCTACTGTAATGAACTCTACTCTACTCTACTGTACTGTACTGAACTCTACTCTACTGAACTCTACTCTACTGAACTCTACTCTACTCTACTGTACTGAACTCTACTCTACTCTACTGAACTCTACTGTACTGAACTCTACTCTACTCTACTGTACTGAACTCTATTCTACTCTACTGAACTCTACTGTAATGAACTATACTCTACTCTACTGTGCTGTACTGTACTCTACTGTACTGAACTCTACTCTACTGTACTGAACTCTATTCTACTCTACTGAACTCTACTGTACTGAACTCTACTCTACTCTACTGTACTGTACTGAACTCTACTCTACTGAACTCTACTCTACTGAACTCTACTCTACTCTACTGTACTGAACTCTACTCTACTCTACTGAACTCTACTGTACTGAACTCTACTCTACTCTACTGTACTGTACTGAACTCTACTCTACTCTACTGTACTGTACTGAACTCTACTCTACTCTACTCTACTGTACTGAACTCTATTGTTCTGTGCTGTACTTTGGAACATAGACGTCTATGATTGGTTCAGATTTGGTCTTTGCCAGGCAAACCAAATTTGTTCTTGTTTGGGGGCAGAGCTCATTAAAATAATAGCCAGTGTGTAGAATAATATGTTGCATATTTAGACCCTCGTCTAACCTGTTCAGGATACATCACCGTGAACAGAATGACATTCACATCCATAATAATGCATTTCTGTGTAGTACAGATCAGGGACCCATGATGAAATTCTGTTACCGCAGTCACTTCACTTACTGTCAAAATAAAACATTTCACAGTAAATAGCTGACACTCCATTCTTTCTGCCGACATTGTTGAATCTTCATACATAGCTGACACTCCATTCTTTCTGCCGACATTGTTGAATCTTCATACATAGCTGACACTCCATTCTTTCTGCCGACATTGTTGAATCTTCATACATAGCTGACACTCCATTCTTTCTGCCGACATTGTTGAATCTTCATACATAGCTGACACTCCATTCTTTCTGCCGACATTGTTGAATCTTCATTTGGAGCAGATATTTAAGATAGTTGTTGGAAAATGTGGACACGTAAAAAACGAAGAGAGATTTTACCAAACTTTTCATCTGCACAGTTCTCCCAGTAAATGTGTATTTGTAACATTTTCAGTGTAAATTGTTAAAAGTAGCCCTTGTGCATAGAGTTGTATGGTTTGTTAAACTTTGAAATCAATGGATTTCGTTTGGCATCCATTTTAAAGTGAAAAAGTCAGTGCAATTTCGATACCGTGAAATTTCCCATACCATCCAAACATTATATTGGGAACTCTTGCTTCCTGCCTGTACGATTCATTTTGTGTTCTCAAATAATTATGACTCCTGACAGTATGTACATAGCTATATTGTTTGCTTGTTTGTTTGTACAACATTTGAATTAGTTTTGTTTGTATTGTCAAGGATAATATTTGTACTGTGATCCTCCATTCATATGTGTTTGTATATAAAATAAATTGAATAAAAAAATAAAAAAATAGCCTTCTGAATGTGAATATGAAGCCATTCCAACAATGCTCACTTGTCGAGACAGTCTCCCACAGCTGATAAATAATCAACTGTCAACATAGAAGACCAAAATCCCAGTTGCTCCTCAACACTGGAGTGTCACAAAGGCTGGCGAATGAGCACAGAAGAAAACAGACACAAGCAGAAAGTAATTTCACATTGTTCCAGTTCAATTCTGAGGAGAACAACCATTGGGAGGAGAAATATATATTTTTTTCAATGTTCCACTTTTTACTGGAAAACCTAAAAATGGGCTTGACTTCGTTTGTTTGATCTCTCAGTAATAGACTGTAACAATGCCAGGCCCAGAAAGTGGGTTAGTAACAGTACTGTATCACAGACAGACATGCTGGAGAGAGGAGCAGCTTTGATACTCAGTACTGTAACAGACCGCTGGAGAGAAGAGCAGCTTTGATACCAACAGTACTGGAGAGAAGAGCAGCTTTGATACTAACAGTACTGGAGAGAAGAGCAGCTTTGATACTAACAGTACTGGAGAGAAGAGCAGCTTTGATACTAACAGTACTGGAGAGAAGAGCAGCTTTGATACCAACAGTACTGGAGAGAAGAGCAGCTTTGATACTAACAGTACTGGAGAGAAGAGCAGCTTTGATACCAACAGTACTGGAGAGAAGAGCAGCTTTGATACCAACAGTACTGGAGAGAAGAGCAGCTTTGATACCAACAGTGTACTGGAGAGAAGAGCAGCTTTGATACTAACAGTACTGGAGAGAAGAGCAGCTTTGATACCAACAGTACTGGAGAGAAGAGCAGCTTTGATACCAACAGTGTACTGGAGAGAAGAGCAGCTCTGATACCAACAGTACTGGAGAGAAGAGCAGCTTTGATACCAACAGTACTGGAGAGAAGAGCAGCTTTGATACCAACAGTACTGGAGAGAAGAGCAGCTTTGATACCAACAGTACTGGAGAGAAGAGCAGCTTTGATACCAACAGTGTACTGGAGAGAAGAGCAGCTTTGATACTAACAGTACTGGAGAGAAGAGCAGCTTTGATACCAACAGTACTGGAGAGAAGAGCAGCTTTGATACCAACAGTGTACTGGAGAGAAGAGCAGCTTTGATACTAACAGTACTGGAGAGAAGAGCAGCTTTGATACCAACAGTACTGGAGAGAAGAGCAGCTTTGATACCAACAGTGTACTGGAGAGAAGAGCAGCTCTGATACTAACAGTACTGGAGAGAAGAGCAGCTTTGATACCAACAGTACTGGAGAGAAGAGCAGCTTTGATACCAACAGTGTACTGGAGAGAAGAGCAGCTTTGATACCAACAGTACTGGAGAGAAGGGCAGCTTTGATACCAACAGTACTGGAGAGAAGGGCAGCTTTGATACTAACAGTACTGGAGAGAGGAGCAGCTTTGATACCAACAGTGTACTGGAGAGAAGAGCAGCTTTGATACCAACAGTACTGGAGAGAAGAGCAGCTTTGATACCAACAGTACTGGAGAGAGGAGCAGCTTTGATACCAACAGTACTGGAGAGAAGAGCAGCTTTGATACTAACAGTACTGGAGAGAAGAGCAGCTTTGATACCAACAGTACTGGAGAGAAGAGCAGCTTTGATACCAACAGTGTACTGGAGAGAAGAGCAGCTTTGATACTAACAGTACTGGAGAGAAGAGCAGCTTTGATACCAACAGTACTGGAGAGAAGAGCAGCTTTGATACCAACAGTGTACTGGAGAGAAGAGCAGCTCTGATACCAACAGTACTGGAGAGAAGAGCAGCTTTGATACCAACAGTACTGGAGAGAAGAGCAGCTTTGATACCAACAGTACTGGAGAGAAGAGCAGCTTTGATACCAACAGTACTGGAGAGAAGAGCAGCTTTGATACCAACAGTACTGGAGAGAAGAGCAGCTTTGATACTAACAGTACTGGAGAGAAGAGCAGGTTTGATACCAACAGTACTGGAGAGAAGAGCAGCTTTGATACCAACAGTGTACTGGAGAGAAGAGCAGCTTTGATACTAACAGTACTGGAGAGAAGAGCAGCTTTGATACCAACAGTACTGGAGAGAAGAGCAGCTTTGATACCAACAGTGTACTGGAGAGAAGAGCAGCTCTGATACTAACAGTACTGGAGAGAAGAGCAGCTTTGATACCAACAGTACTGGAGAGAAGAGCAGCTTTGATACCAACAGTGTACTGGAGAGAAGAGCAGCTTTGATACCAACAGTACTGGAGAGAAGGGCAGCTTTGATACCAACAGTACTGGAGAGAAGGGCAGCTTTGATACTAACAGTACTGGAGAGAGGAGCAGCTTTGATACTAACAGTACTGGAGAGAAGAGCAGCTTTGATACCAACAGTACTGGAGAGAAGAGCAGCTTTGATACTAACAGTACTGGAGAGAAGAGCAGCTCTGATACTAACAGTACTGGAGAGAAGAGCAGCTTTGATACCAACAGTACTGGAGAGAAGAGCAGCTTTGATACCAACAATGTACTGGAGAGAAGAGCAGCTCTGATACTAACAGTACTGGAGAGAAGAGCAGCTTTGATACCAACAGTACTGGAGAGAAGAGCAGCTTTGATACTAACAGTACTGGAGAGAAGAGCAGCTTTGATACCAACAGTACTGGAGAGAAGAGCAGCTTTGATACCAACAGTACTGGAGAGAAGAGCAGCTTTGATACCAACAGTACTGGAGAGAAGAGCAGTTTTGATACTAACAGTACTGGAGAGAAGAGCAGCTTTGATACCAACAGTGTACTGGAGAGAAGAGCAGCTTTGATACTAACAGTACTGGAGAGAAGAGCAGCTTTGATACTAACAGTACTGGAGAGAAGAGCAGCTTTGATACCAACAGTACTGGAGAGAAGAGCAGCTTTGATACCAACAGTACTGGAGAGAAGAGCAGCTTTGATACCAACAGTACTGGAGAGAAGAGCAGCTTTGATAACAACAGTACTGGAGAGAAGAGCAGCTTTGATACTAACAGTACTGGAGAGAAGAGCAGCTTTGATACCAACAGTACTGGAGAGAAGAGCAGCTTTGATACCAACAGTACTGGAGAGAAGAGCAGCTTTGATAACAACAGTACTGGAGAGAAGAGCAGCTTTGATACCAACAGTACTGGAGAGAGGAGCAGCTTTGATACCAACAGTACTGGAGAGAGGAGCAGCTTTGATACCAACAGTACTGGAGAGAAGAGCAGCTTTGATACCAACAGTACTGGAGAGAAGAGCAGCTTTGATACCAACAGTACTGGAGAGAAGAGCAGCTTTGATACTAACAGTACTGGAGAGAAGAGCAGCTTTGATACCAACAGTACTGGAGAGAAGAGCAGCTCTGATACCAACAGTACTGGAGAGAGGAGCAGCTTTGATACCAACAGTACTGGAGAGAAGAGCAGCTTTGATACCAACAGTACTGGAGAGAAGAGCAGCTTTGATACCAACAGTACTGGAGAGAAGAGCAGCTTTGATACCAACAGTACTGGAGAGAAGAGCAGCTCTGATACCAACAGTACTGGAGAGAAGAGCAGCTTTGATACCAACAGTACTGGAGAGAAGAGCAGCTTTGATACCAACAGTACTGGAGAGAAGAGCAGCTTTGATACCAACAGTACTGGAGAGAAGAGCAGCTTTGATACCAACAGTACTGGAGAGAAGAGCAGCTTTGATACTAACAGTACTGGAGAGAAGAGCAGCTTTTATACTAACAGAACTGGAGAGAAGAGCAGCTTTGATAACAACAGTACTGGAGAGAAGAGCAGCTTTGATACTAACAGTACTGGAGAGAAGAGCAGCTTTGATACCAACAGTACTGGAGAGAAGAGCAGCTTTGATACCAACAGTACTGGAGAGAAGAGCAGCTTTGATACCAACAGTACTGGAGAGAGGAGCAGCTTTGATACCAACAGTACTGGAGAGAAGAGCAGCTTTGATAACAACAGTACTGGAGAGAAGAGCAGCTTTGATACCAACAGTACTGGAGAGAAGAGCAGCTTTGATACCAACAGTACTGGAGAGAAGAGCAGCTTTGATACCAACAGTACTGGAGAGAAGAGCAGCTTTGATAACAACAGTACTGGAGAGAAGAGCAGCTCTGATACTAACAGTACTGGAGAGAAGAGCAGTGTTGAGCTGTAGAGATGGGAGAGGGAGATTCTCGGGCAAAACAGAGTGTTGTCCAGCAATGGATGGTCCATTGGGGAGCCAGACACAGCAGAGAGAAACCTGTTGTGTCAGATGAGTGTATGTGTGTGTGTGTGTGTGTGTGTGTGTGTGTGTGTGTGTGTGTGTTCAGGCTTTGGCCAGATGTCTAATTACTGTGTGAGAGCAGCAGGAGGAGGATGTGTTAAACGGTATTTCCTCTCCAACTATCTGTTCTCTCTATAATGAGGAGATAAAAGACCAATCAGCTGAAGCCAGGACATATACAGTAGACTGTGTCCTAAATGGCACCCTACTGTATTCCCTACACACTACTCTATGGTCCGTGTTCTAAAGAAGTGCACTACATAGGGGAAAGGGTGCCTTTTTGGGACTCAGGCAGGATATATAGGACCCCAGGGTGTTAATCTGCCAGTGTAGATGGCTGTTGGTGCTTGTGTGTGTATCCTATCCTGTCAGCCTCTGTAGCCCTGGCCCTATAAACCCTCTAAGGACAACGTGCTGATGAGTCTGAACAGAACAGTGCAGGAGTGTTTTAGTGTCCTAGACAGAGGGAGGAATAAACATGGGGGGAATGGGTCAAATTCAAGTTGAATGGAAAGAGCTGAGTTTTAAAGGGGACATAATGTGATCCTGTATCCCATCACACATCAATCAGATGGACGGTTAAACAACATGGCTAACAGTAGCCAATACAGTGTTTACAGTACCTGTATCCCATCACACATCAATCAGATGGACGGTTAAACAACATGGCTAACAGTAGCCAATACAGTGTTTACAGTACCTGTATCCCATCACACATCAATCAGATGGACGGTTAAACAACATGGCTAACAGTAGCCAATACAGTGTTTACAGTACCTGTATCCCATCACACATCAATCAGATGGACGGTTAAACAACATGGCTAACAGTAGCCAATACAGTGTTTACAGTACCTGTATCCCATCACACATCAATCAGATGGATGGTTAAACAACATGGCTAACAGTAGCCAATACAGTGTTTACAGTACCTGTACCCCATCACACATCAATCAGATGGACGGTTAAACAACAGGGCTAACAGTAGCCAATACAGTGTTTACAGTACCTGTATCCCATCACACATCAATCAGATGGACGGTTAAACAACATGGCTAACGGTAGCCAATACAGTGTTTACAGTACCTGTATCCCATCACACATCAATCAGATGGACGGTTAAACAACATGGCTAACAGTAGCCAATACAGTGTTTACAGTACCTGTACCCCATCACACATCAATCAGATGGACGGTTAAACAACAGGGCTAACGGTAGCCAATACAGTGTTTACAGTACCTGTATCCCATCACACATCAATCAGATGGACGGTTAAACAACATGGCTAACAGTAGCCAATACAGTGTTTACAGTACCTGTATCCCATCACACATCAATCAGATGGACGGTTAAACAACATGGCTAACGGTAGCCAATACAGTGTTTACAGTACCTGTATCCCATCACACATCAATCAGATGGACGGTTAAACAACATGGCTAACAGTAGCCAATACAGTGTTTACAGTACCTGTATCCCATCACACATCAATCAGATGGACGGTTAAACAACATGGCTAACAGTAGCCAATACAGTGTTTACAGTACCTGTATCCCATCACACATCAATCAGATGGACGGTTAAACAACATGGCTAACAGTAGCCAATACAGTGTTTACAGTACCTGTATCCCATCACACATCAATCAGATGGACGGTTAAACAACATGGCTAACAGTAGCCAATACAGTGTTTACAGTACCTGTATCCCATCACACATCAATCAGATGGATGGTTAAACAACATGGCTGACAGTAGCCAATACAGTGTTTACAGTACCTGTATCCCATCACACATCAATCAGATGGACGGTTAAACAACATGGCTAACAGTAGCCAATACAGTGTTTACAGTACCTGTATCCCATCACACATCAATCAGATGGACGGTTAAACAACAGGGCTAACGGTAGCCAATACAGTGTTTACAGTACCTGTATCCCATCACACATCAATCAGATGGACGGTTAAACAACATGGCTAACAGTAGCCAATACAGTGTTTACAGTACCTGTATCCCATCACACATCAATCAGATGGACGGTTAAACAACATGGCTAACAGTAGCCAATACAGTGTTTACAGTACCTGTATCCCATCACACATCAATCAGATGGACGGTTAAGAAACAGGGCTTTCAAGGACTTAGTTATCAGGCTAGCAGTGGCCAATACAGTGTTCACCTGTACCCTTTCGATACAATTACAATACATTAATTTAGCAAAAGTTCCAACACAGCTGTTTTTATCTCAATATCAAATCATTTATGGGTAACAATTAAGTACCTTACTGTGAATGTTTACAACAAAAATAGCTTCTTAGCAAATAGCAATTTCTCATGCAAGAATTTAGCTAGGACTGTCTGGGAGTGGTCTGAGTTGGGGAGGGGAAAACTGAAAACTAGCTGTTATTGGCAGAGAGGTTTGGAACTCTCTTTCTCATTGGTCTAATAGGGTGACAATCTTAGTGAGTGGACTATTGTGATGAAATAAATGTATTGAAAATGAATGAATGGGTGTAATGGAAAGAAAACATCACCTAGCTGAACTGCAGGGGTTGAGCTTATCATTTATCATCACAACAAATAATGACTGTTAGAACGCGCACAGAGGGTTTATTAATGTGTTACTGGCTGCATCTCACTAATGCTATATTTATGCAGAAACATGGAGCTGTGTTTTCCATTACCTATAATGACTGTGCCAGATGTGAGCCTCTGATCTCTGTCAAGCCTTCATTAACCTGTGGATATGGCAGCAGTCCTCTTTGTTACTGATATATAAAACCCTTCTGATCTCTATCAGCTAGACAAACTAATGGACTGTGTGTGTGTGTGTGTGTGTGTGTGTGTGTGTGTGTGTGTGTGTGTGTGTCTGTCTGTCTGTCTGTCTGTCTGTCTGTCTGTCTGTCTGTCTGTCTGTCTGTCTGTCTGTCTGTCTGTCTGTCTGTCTGTCTGTGTGTGTGTGTGTGTGTGAGAGAGAGAGAGAGAGAGACAGAGAGAAAGAGTCTTTGATGTAGACCCAGAGTTTGATTAAGGCACCTGCCTGAGAGACTCAGGGAAAACAGAGTAGAACACAAACACTCAGCCCTCATCCTATTGTCATCAAGGAGCCTGGTATAACTGAAGCTCTACTCTGCTGTGGTGACGAAGGACCAGGAGTGTTTTACCACGTGACCTGATCAGAAAAACACTCCAGCCCCCAGTTACAGGGTATAATTAAGACCCATGGTTTCAAGTAAGGAACAACTCAGGGCCCTAAAGATGGCATGAGTTTGGTCAGTAGTGTTTTGTACCTGATGGTACAAAAAGTGTAATGCATAGAATTACCTAGCGTAGCATAGCATTACATAGCCTAGTGTATTGTATAGTAATGTAGCCTAGTGTAGCATAGCCTAGCCTAGCATAGCATAGTGTATTATACCTGATCACTGATTTCATGCACCACCACCATAATGAGCTCCATCTGGTAAGAGAAGTGTAGCGTAGCATAGCCTAGCCTAGCCTAGCATAGTGTGTTATACCTGATCGCTGATCTCATGCACCACCACCATAATGAGCTCCATCTGGTAAGAGAAGTGTAGCGTAGCCTAGCCTAGCCTAGCATAGTGTATTATACCTGATCGCAGATCTCATGCATCACCACTGTAATGAGCTCCATCTGGTAAGAGAAGTGTATCGTAGCCTTCCATAGCATAGCATAGTGTATTATAAGTGATGGCTGATCTCATGCACCGCCATCATGGTTAGCTTCATCTGGTGGGAGAAGTGTAGCATAGCCTAGCATAGCATAGTGTATTATACCTGATGGCAGATCTCATGAACCACCACCATGGTTAGCTCCATCTGGTAGGAAAAGGATGAGACCTCTGGGTCCAGTAGGATCTTCTGCTCTACAAACACACTCAGACCCCAGTTCTCCATGGCAGCGTAGGGGTGCTTGGGCACGGCCAGCAGGTCTGGTAAAAACACAGAGAGGTTAAAGGTTAGAGAGAAGAGTGCAGCAGCCGAGACACGAGGTAACAAAACAAAAACAACATCCTTGAATTCACGTCCACCTGTTGACACCGTCGAAGTCAAAACAACTAAAAGGAGCAAGGCACTCGTCATGTAATTAGTTTAAAATGCCTTTATGTAAGTTATGGCATGATCGGCTCCCTAGTGGCGCAGAGGTCTAAGGCACGGCATCTCAGTGCTAGAGGCGTCACTACAGACCCTGGTTCAGAGGTCTAAGGCACGGCATCTCAGTGCTAGAGGCGTCACTACAGACCCTGGTTCCATTCCAGCCTGAATCACATCCGGCCGTGATTGGAAGTCCCATAAGGCGGCTCACAATTGGCCCAGCGTCGTCTGGGTTTGACCGGGGTAGGCCGTCATTCTAAATAAGAATTGGTTCTTAACTGACTTGCCTAGTTAAATAAAGGTTAAATAAATATGTAAGTTATGGCATGATTAATAGGACAACAAGTTTCAAACTCAGACGTGTTTAGTCAGCATGTCCTTCGTCAAGGGAGAAACCAAGATACAACGACACAACGCTGCCTTCTACTAAACAGACCACGCTCCAATCAACCCTGGTTGAAGAGGGAGTGGTTACACCACAGTTAGTAGTCATTGGACAACAGCTAGTAAACAATAATCTAGGTTCAACAGTGAAACAGATGTGTTGATCCAAATGCGTATTCATAAAGGCATTAGAACAACTGGAAAAGATAAAGTAGTACTAGCCTTGAATGGTTTGTCTTTTGGTTTGGCAGACAGGTTGTGAAGAATTGGCATCACAAATGTACACACGCACACGCACGCACGCACGCACACACACACACACACACACACACAGGTCAAAGGTGAGAGAGGAAGAGGACACAGCCGAGACATGAGAGGTTTTCAGACAACAGGTAAAGGACATTTCAAGGCAACCATTGTTTACTGGGTTTTTTTCTTCAAAGACATGGACCACGTAGGCTTTTCTTTATGGAAGATGAGGAAAGTAAGAAACTTGTCTTTTTACATATATATGTGCCTTGTCACTGGGAAACACATATCTTTCTCCCTCTCCGGGTCTCTCCACTAAGGAAAAGAGAGTGGTGGAGTTCTCTGTGACAGCCGTTGAGTGATGGAAGACATTTCCACAGCAAGATAAAGAAAAAGGGGGATTTTAAAACTCCGCTTTATTTATTACAAGGAATGAAAGAACCATTTTTATTTCTCAGGAGTCAACAGGCAGTAAAAAAAAGGCACTGTGTTTCCCTTTTAAAAACAACAGCCCTAGTTTACACAGAGAGAGACAGAGACGATCCTAACCAGGACAGATGTCATTTTGTTTCACTGAATCCATGCAGAATTCCCAGCTCTCTACTGTCAACACTGTTACTGTGCTTTCTATTGTGTTTCCAATAAACATCACCTGCAGAAGTAAGAAATAAGCTGCTACTTTAAGACTAGCTTCCTTAATCTGGGAGACTGGCAGTATCATGACGTGTGATTGGTGCGTTGACAATTTGGCTCAATGGCAGTACCCGCAGGGGTCAGGCGTAGAAGAAACTAAATCTCTTATTTAAAAACCAGGAAGCGGGAAGATTAGACTCATGTTTTTGTGGGCATAGTAGGAGGCCTGTAAATTCAGGCACCTGTAAATTCTGCACGCCTTATCACAGCCTTGGCAAACCCAAGTGTTTTTGATCCACTCCTTATCTTAGTCAAAGTCAACATGCGGCGTGGTTTTAAAAAAACAAGTTCGAGTAAGTACTGTGGCTGTTGCAGTGCCGTAATACGATTACCGGGTTGTTTTGGGAAGAAACTAGATACACGCTATGTACAGCCATTTGCATATTCCTTTGAGGTAAATGACTGATCATTTCTGGAAGTGAGGGGTTATCTATCGCTTGGCATGTGACAGAGAAATGTGACATGGATGCATGCGCTCCTGTGCCTCACGCCTGTAGAGTATCGGGAGGCTGTGACAGGGGAGGGAAACATCCCAGTGTTTGTTAGACATAGTTTAGGAAGCAGCAGGAAGGAGCTAGAGGATATCATGAATAGACTTGATTTGAGAGAGAGGGGTATGAAGGAGAGGGAGAGAGGGAGGGAGAGAAGAAGAACGAGAGAAGGGGAGAAAGAGAAACGTTCTCATAACGACGTCTCTCATAACGACAGCTCTCATAACGACGGCTCTCATAACGACGGCTCTCATAACGACGGTTCTCATAACGACGGCTCTCATAACGACGGCTCTCATAACGACGGCTCTCATAACGACGGCTCTCATAACGACGGCTCTCATAACGACGGCTTCTCATAAACGACGGCTCTCATAACGACGGCTCTCATAACGACGGCTCTCATAACGACGGCTCTCATAAAGACGGCTCTCATAACGACGGCTCTCATAACGACGGCTCTCATAACGACGGTTCTCATAACGACGGTCTCTCATAAACGACGGCTCTCATAACGACGGCTCTCATAACGACGGCTCTCATAACGACGGCTCTCATAACGACGGCTCTCATAACGACGGCTCTCATAACGACGGCTCTCATAAAGACGCCTCTCATAAAGACGGTTCTCATAACGACGGTTCTCATAACGACGGTTCTCATAACGACGGCTCTCATAACGACGGTTCTCATAACGACGGCTCTCATAACGACGGCTCTCATAACGACGGTTCTCATAACGACGGCTCTCATAACGACGGTTCTCATAACGACGGCTTTCATAACGACGGTTCTCATAACGACGGTTCTCATAACGACGGTTCTCATAACGACGGTTCTCATAACGACGGTTCTCATAACGACGGCTCTCATAACGACGATTCTCATAACGACGGTTCTCATAACGACGATTCTCATAACGACGATTCTCATAACGACGGTTCTCATAACGACGGCTTTCATAACGACGGTTCTCATAACGACGGTTCTCATAACGACGGTTCTCATAACGACGGTTCTCATAACGACGATTCTCATGGCACCAGGACAAAAACAACAAGATGAATGTGGAAAACAACAACAACGCACCGTTATAAAACAGGCATGACGATAGAAGCTAACCAGATGTTTCTATTGAATTAGCATTCTAGAATTAGACGCAAAGAGGAAATTAAAAGGGAACAGGCAGGCTCTAATTGGCCATTGTAATTGTGATTTATGACTGAAAGACTTGACGGCTACGGGGCAATTCCAGTTGTATATTGGCTCTGCATGGGCTGCATGGGCTTCCAATGAGGCGGCTGATGACAATGAACAGGGGCACACGCAGGGCGACACGCTGTATCCACACAGGTCGACACGCTCTAACCATTTTCACGGGAGGAAAAGTTAATTAGCTGATTAAATAGAGGCATCCACTTTCCGACACGTAAAATGTGTGTGTTTATACGCTTTCAAGGAAGGAAACGTTGATTAGCTGATTAAATAGTGGTATGCATCTATCTGTCCAGACATCACAGCCCTTACACTTCTAACAGGATACAGTAGGAATATGTTACACTTCTAACAGGATACAGTAGGAATATGTTACACTTCTAACAGGATACAGTAGGAATATGTTACACTTCTAACAGGATACAGTAGGAATATGTTACACTTCTAACAGGATACAGTAGGAATATGTTACACTTCTAACAGGATACAGTAGGAATATGTTACACTTCTAACAGGATACAGTAGGAATATGTTACACTTCTAACAGGATACAGTAGGAATATGTTACACTTCTAACAGGATACAGTAGGAATATGTTACACTTCTAACAGGATACAGTAGGAATATGTTACACTTCTAACAGGATACAGTAGGAATATGTTACACTTCTAACAGGATACAGTAGGAATATGTTACACTTCTAACAGGATACAGTAGGGATATGTTACACTTCTAACAGGATACAGTAGGAATATGTTACACTTCTAACAGGATACAGTAGGAATATGCTACAGGCACTGAGATGTGGACATCCCTATTTGTCTATTATATCAAACTCCTTCTCACTCGCTACACACACTCACACAAATGATTCACTTAGTCTTCATCAAGATGGCCTCTGAAAAGTCTTCGGCGGGAACAGAGTGGTGAAGGGTTAATGTGGTGGTTGGAGGCAGAGGAAAGGAGGAAGCAGAGGAGGAATGGGAGAGGAGAGGATGGATGGGTTAGGAGAGAGGAGAGGAGGGATTGGAGAGATGAGGAGGAATGGATGGGAGAGAAGGGATGACACCGGAGAGGATGAGTTTGGAGAGGAGGGATGAGAGAGGAGAGGAGGAGTTTGGAGAGGAGGGATGGGAGGGATGGGAGAGGAGAGGAGGAGTTTGGAGAGGTGGGATGGGAGAGGAAGGATGGGATAGTGGAGGAGGAGTTTGGAGAGGAGGAATGAGAGGAGAGGAGGAGTTTGGAGAGGGGGGATGGGAGAGGAGAGGAGGAGTTGGGATGGGAGGGATGGGAGAGGAGAGGAGGAGTTTGGAGAGGTGGGATGGGAGAGGAGAGGAGGAGGGGGATGGGGAGGAGAGGAGGAGTTTGGAGAGGGGGATGGAGAGGAGAGAGGAGTTTGGAGAGGAGGGATGGGAGAGGAGAGGAGGAGTTTGGAGAGGAGGGATGGGAGAGGAGAGGAGGAGTTTGGAGAGGGGGATGGGAGAGGAGAGGAGGAGTTTGGAGAGGTGGGAGGGAGGGATGAGAGAGGAGAGGAGGAGTTTGGAGAAGAGGGATGGGAGAGGAGAGGAGGAGTTTGGAGAGGTGGGATGGGAGGGATGGGAGAGGAGAGGAGGAGTTTGGAGAGGTGGGATGAGAGAGGAGAGGAGCAGTTTGGAGAGGTGGGATGAGAGAGGAGAGGAGGAGTTTGGAGAGGAGGGATGGGATGGGAGGGATGGGAGAGGAGAGGAGGAGTTTGGAGAGGTGGAATGGGATGGGAGGGATGAGAGAGGAGAGGAGGAGTTTGGAGAGGTGGAATGGGAGGGATGGGAGAGGAGAGGAGGAGTTTGGAGAGGTGGGATGGGATGGGATGGGAGGGATGAGAGAGGAGAGGAGGCGTTTGGAAAGGAGGAATGAAAGAGGAGAAGAGGAGTTTGGAAAGGTGGGATGGGAGGGATGAGAGAGGAGAGGAGGTATGAGAGAGGAGAGGAAGGAGTTTGGAGAGGAGGGATGGGAGAGGAGGGATGGGAGAGGAGGGATGGGAGAGGAGGGATGGGAGAGGAGGGATGGGAGGGAGAGGAGGAGTTTGGAGAGGAGGGATGGGAGAGGAGAGGAGGAGTTGGAGAGGAGGGATGGGAGAGGACAGGAGGAGTTTGGAGAAGAGGGATGGGAGAGGAGAGGAGGAGTTTGGAGAGGAGGGATGGGAGAGGACAGGAGGAGTTTGGAGAGGAGGGATGGGAGAGGAGAGGAGGAGTTTGGAGAGGAGGGATGGGAGAGGACAGGAGGAGTTTGGAGAGGAGGGGTGGGAGAGGAGAGGAGGAGTTTGGAGAGGAGGGATGGGAGAGGAGAGGAGGAGTTTGGAGAGGAGGGATGGGAGAGGAGAGGAGGAGTTTGGAGAGGAGGGATGGGAGAGGACAGGAGGAGTTTGGAGAGGAGGGGTGGGAGAGGAGAGGAGGAGTTTGGAGAAGAGGGATGGGA
>NC_138307.1:80944118-80979118 GCF_965601325.2 Salmo salar | reverse complement strand
CCTCTAACCCTCTCTCCATCCCTCTAACCCTCTCTCCATCCCTATAACCTTCCCTCCATACCTCTACCCCTCTCTCCATCCCTCTACCCCTCTCTCCATCCCTCTAACCCTCTCTCCAGTCCTTCATCATGCAATTCCAAACCAATGTAGCAGTTTTAAAATGCTCCCTTGTAGTGATGTAGTGGAGAATAAACACAGAGAAACACTGTTTATGCTCCTGTCCTTCCTTATCAATACTTGCTCCCTTGGCCATGAACCTACCCAACGACAGACAAACGTTCTTTCAAATGATCTCTGTGAAGATGGCAATATGGTGAAGGCTAACACTGTGCGCTGTCTTCACTTTATAGGTTCATCATAAAAACAATTGCTATTGATGGGATGACCTTTCTGTAACAGCAGGCTACAGGGCCTGAATTTCAATGTAACAAGGTGACAGGGAAACCCACAGTTACTGACTATACATCAAAGTTGACCCTGAAACACCTTGTGAAGATGATTGTCTGCTTTGGAGTGCCAGCTGCTTCGTAAAACGCCAATACATTCTCCTCTCTAAGGCATTCTGTCAGTACCAAGACTAGAAAGACAGACTGGCAAAATGGAGCTTTTAAAAAAAACATCCTGTCCCATGGGATTTAAACTCAAAAGACATCTTAGTTCACTTCGACTCGTTGCTATTTCAAAACTGCCTCAAAAAACCTGAGAGAGAATCACACAGCATTCACAGACTGTGTGGGACAGAGAGTGAGAGAGGGCATAGATGTCAAGCTCTGCCGCTGAATGGACTACAGGTCACGTCCATGAAGGAGAGTTTAGATAAAAGCGAGAGGTTGATGCTGGAGGCTCCAACAGTACCAGTAGAACACCTGCTCTGTGCTCTCAGAGCTTTACACGAGCTTTCTGAACTACAGAGATGAGGCAGAGCACAGCTAGACACAGAAAGACAGACAGAGAGAGAGAGAGAGAGAGAGAGCGAGAGAGTTGAGGCAGAGAGAGAGAGAGCAAGAGAGAGAGCGAGAGAGAGAGAGAGAGCAAGAGAGAGAGCGAGAGAGAGAGAGAGAGAGAGAGAGAGAGAGAGAGAGAGCGAGAGAGCGAGGGAGAGAGAGAGAGAGCAAGAGAGAGAGCGAGAGAGAGAGAGAGAGAGAGAGAGAGAGCGAGAGAGAGTTGAGGCAGAAGGAGACTCCACAAGGAGAAGCTAAAGGCTGCATTCTTAACTTCCCCTTGTTCCCTGCCAGGGAACTCAAGCATATGTTCTGTGTCTGGATGAACTCTGAGTACTTCTCTGATTGCAGTGATCCCTGAACTACCCTGACTGACTGTTGAGTTGTGTGGTGCAGGGGGAAAGAACAATGTGCAAAATGATTTAGATTTGTCTGACGGGTTGGCAAACCATCTCTCTCTCTCTCTCTCTCTCTTTCCTACCCTCTCTCTCTCTCTCTTTCTTCCCCTCTCTCCCTCTCTCTTTCCTACCCTCACTCACTCTCTCTCTCTCTCTCTTTCCTACCCTCTCTCTCTCTCTTTCTTCCCCTCTCTCTCTCTCTTTCTTCCCCTCTCTCTCTCTTTCTTCCCCTCTCTCCCTCTCTCAATTATTAAAAAGCTAAACAAGTGTTTGGAACTGGAGCACCTGTTTCCTTCATGAGAAGGCAGCCTATTGTGTCTCTGTATATTCAGACTGTGTCTCTGTGTATTCAGACTGTGTCTCTGTGTATTCAGACTGTGTCTCTGTGTATTCAGACTGTGTCTCTGTATTCAGACTGTGTCTCTGTATTCAGACTGTGTCTCTGTGTATTCAGACTGTGTCTCTGTGTATTCAGACTGTGTCTCTGTGTATTCAGACTAGAGGTCGACCGGTTAATGGGAATGGCCGATTAATTAGGGCCGATTTCAAGTTTTCATAACAATCGGTAATCGGTATTTTTGGACACCGATTTGCCGATTAAAAAAAATATATATATATTTTTTACACCTTTATTTAACTAGGCAAGTCAGTTAAGAACACATTCTTATTTTCAATGACGGCCTAGGAACGGTGGGTTAACTGCCTTGTTCAGGGGCAGAACGACAGATTTTTACCTTGCAAGCTCGGGGATTTGATCTTGCAATGATTAACTAGTCCAACGCTCTAACCACCTGCTTTACATTGCACTCCACGTGGAGCCTGCCTGTTACGCGAATGCAGTAAGAAGCCAAGGTAAGTTGCTAGCTAGCATTAAACTTATCTTATAAAAAACAATCAATCATAATCACTAGTTAACTACAGATGGTTGATGATATTACTAGTTTATCTAGCATGTCCTGCGTTGCATATAATCGATGCGGTGCGCATTCGCGAAAAAGGACTCCAACGTGTACCTAACCATAAACATCAATGTCTTTCTTAAAATCAATACACAAGTATATATTTTTAAACCGGCATATTAAGCTAAAAGAAATCCAGGTTAGCAGGCAATATTAACCAGGTGAAATTGTGTCACTTCTCTTGCGTTCACTGCACGCAGAGTCAGGGTATATGCAACAGTTTGGGCCGCCTGGTTCGTTGCGAACTATATTGACAGAATTTTACGTAATTAATTATTAACATTGAAGGTTGTGCAATGTAACAGGAATATTTAGACTTAGGGATGCCACCCGTTAGATAAAATACGGAACGGTTCCGTATTTCACTGAAAGGAAAAACATTTTGTTTTCGAGATGATAGATTCCGGATTCGACCATATTAATGACCCAAGGCTCGTATTTCTGTGTGTTATTATGTCTATGATTTGATAGAGCAGTCTGACTGAGCGGTGGTAGGCACCAGCACGCTCGTAAGCATTCATTCAAACAGCACTTTCGTGAGTTCTGCCAGCAGCTCTTCGCAATGCATTGCGCCGTTTATGACTTCAAGCCTATCAACCCCCGAGATTAGGCTGGTGTAACCGATGTGAAATGGCTAGCTAGTTAGCGGGGTGCACGCTAATAGCATTTCAAACGTCACTCGCTCTGAGACTTGGAGTAGTTGTTTCCCTTGCTCTGCATGGGTAACGCTGCTTCGAGGGTGGCTGTTGTCGATGTGTTCCTGGTTCGAGCCCAGGTAGGAGCGAGTAGAGGGACGGAAGCTATATTGTTACACTGGCAATACTAAAGTGCCTATAAGAACATCCAATAGTCAAAGGAAATACAAATCGTATAGAGAGAAATAGTCCTATAATTCCTATAATAAATACAACCTAAAACTTCTTACCTGGGAATATTGAAGACTCATGTTAAAAGGAACCACCAGCTTTCATATGTTGTTATGTTCTGAGCAAAGAACTTAAACGTTAGCTTTCTACATTGGCACATATTGCACTTTTACTTTCTTCTCCAACACTTTGTTTTTGCATTATTTAAAGCAAATTGAACATGTTTCATTATTTATTTTAGGCTAAATTGATTTTATTGATGTATTATATTAAGTTAAAATAAGTGTACATTCAGTATTGTTGTAATTGTCATTATTACAAATAAATAAAACGTTTTAAAATGGCCGATTAATCGGTATTGGCTTTTTTGGTCCTACAATAATCGGCATTGGTATCGGCGCTGAAAAATCATAATCGGCCGACCTCTAATGCAGACTGTGTCTCTGTATATTCAGACTGTGTCTCTGTGTATTCAGACTGTGTCTCTGTGTATTCAGACTGTGTCTCTGTATTCAGACTGTGTCTCTGTGTATTCAGACTGTGTCTCTGTATATTCAAACTGTGTCTCTGTATTCAGACTGTGTCTCTGTATATTCAGACTGTATCTCTGTGTATTCAGACTGTATCTCTGTGTATTCAGACTGTGTCTCTGTGTATTTAGACTGTGTCTCTCTGTATTCAGACTGTCTCTCTGTATATTTAACATCACATTGCCTTTTTTACTCCTCAAGGGACCAGCAACTGTAGCGAGACACATTCCTCCTATATCACCTCTGGGACAGAGTAGAATGGTATTTTCAGTAATGGGGATGATAACAATGTATTCATGTCTCTTTACACCTGACGCCGCCTCCTAATTCTCCACTTGCCTGTATTTTGAAAGGGCGGACCTGGTACCCATTATAACTCTGATAAGACAATCATTGGTAGGTTCAATCCATCAATTTGCCCTGAGCCTGTGCCTGGTTCCAGCGGTGAGTTGCAGTGCCGTATTTCTCCTGGAGAAACGGGAGAAGTCTATTGGTAGCTATTCTATAGCCCGGTGGAGTTCATTTACCACGTCCACAAATCCCAGCCCCAGCCATGCAGGTATAATGGAGAGGGAGAGGCCTTTAGGAAGTCTTTAGGCTAGTGACACAGATCAGTGCTGTGTTCTATTGGACAGTCACAGGACTTGTCCCAAATGGAACCCTATTCCCTTTGTGGTGCAATACTTTTGACCAGAGGCCATAAGGCTCTGGTTAAATCTAGTGCACTACTTTAGCCATTAGGCTCTAGTTAAATCTAATGCACTACTTTAGCAATAAGGCTCTAGTTAAATCTAGTGCTGTCACGTCCTGACCAGTAAAGGGGTCATTTGTCATTGTAGTATGGTCAGGGCGTGGCAGGGGGTGTTTGTTTTGTGTGTTTTGTTTTTTTTTGGTTCTAGGGGATTTTGATTCTAGTTTTCTATTTCTATGTTTCTTTTTCCATGTGTGGCCGAGTATGGTTTCCAATCAGAGGCAGGTGTCGTTAGTTGAGGCAGCCTGTTTTTTCCTTTGGGTTTGTGGGTGGTTGTTTTCGGTATAGCCTATGTGCCTTACGGAACTGTTGATTGTCGGTTTGTTATTTTTGTTTAAGTGTTCACGTTATTAACCTGTTGGGGGTAGGGGGCAGTATTTGCACGGCCGGATAAAAAACGTACCCGATTTAATCTGGTTATTACTACTGCCCAGAAACTAGAATATGCATATAATTATTGGCTTTGGATAGAAAACACCTTAAAGTTTCTAAAACTGTTTGAATGGTGTCTGTGAGTATAACAGAACTCATATGGCAGGCAAAAACCTGAGAAGATTCCTTACAGGAAGTGACCTGTCTGACAAGTTCTTGTTCTTCTTGGCTCTGTTTATTGAAAACTGAGGATCTTTGCTGTAACGTGACACTTCCTACGGCTCCCATAAGCTCTCAGAAGGCGGGAAAAAGCTGAATGATGTAATTCCAGCCACTGATAGAGCACTTGGTAAGTGCTCTATCAGAGGACAATGGGACGGAGGCGCGTGCACGAGTCGACCCCATGTTTTTATTTTCTCTCTCTTTGAACCTAAACACGCTTTCCCGGTCGGAATATTATCGCTTTTTTACGAGAAAAATGGCATAAAAATGTATTTTAAACAGCGGTTGACATGCTTCGAAGTACGGTAATGGAATATTTAGAATTTTTTTGTCACGAAATGCGTCGTGCGCGTCACCCTTCTTTACCATTCGGATAGTGTCTTGAACGCACGAACAAAACAGAGGATATTTGAACATAACTATGGATTATTTTGAACCAAACCAACATTTGTTATTGAAGTAGAAGTCCTGGGAGTGCATTCTGACGAAGAACAGCAAAGGTAATAACATTTTTCTTATAGTAAATCTGACTTTGGTGAGTGCTAAACTTGCTGGGTGTCTAAATAGCTAGCCCTGTGATGCCGGGCTATCTACTTAGAATATTGCAAAATGTGCTTTCACCGAAAAGCTATTTTAAAATCGCACATAGCGAGTGCATAGAGGAGTTCTGTATCTATAATTCTTAAAATAATTGTTATGTTTTTTGTGAACGTTTATCGTGAGTAATTTAGTAAATTCACCGGAAGTTTGCGGGGGGTATGCTAGTTCTGAACGTCACATGCTAATGTAAAAAGCTGGTTTTTGATATAAATATGAACTTGATTGAACAAAACATGCATGTATTGTATAACATAATGTCCTAGGGTTGTCATCTGATGAAGATCATCAAAGGTTAGTGCTGCATTTAGCTGTGGTTTGGGTTTATGTGACATTATATGCTAGCTTGAAAAATGGGTGTCTGATTATTTCTGGCTGGGTACTCTGCTGACATAATCTAATGTTTTGCTTTCGTTGTAAAGCCTTTTTGAAATCGGACAGTGTGGTTAGATTAACGAGAGTCTTGTCTTTAAAATGGTGTAAAATAGTAATATGTTTGAGAAATTGAAGTAATAGCATTTCTAAGGTATTTGAATAACGCGCCACGGGATTCAACTGGCTGTTGAGTAGGTGGGACGATTTTGTCCCGCAGACCCTAGAGAGGTTAAATAATAAAAGAAGATGAGCACTTTACCCGCTGCGCTTTGGTCCCCTTTCATCGACTCTTGTGACAAGTGCACTATATAGGGAATAGGGTTCCATTTGGGACACAATCATGAAGGAAAAAGAAAGAGGCCAAGTGCCATTTTTCCCCGGGTTAGGGTAGGAGACTTTATAGAGCGTGACATAGCCAGAGAATATTATCACTGGTCGTATCAGGAGGATGCTGTAAACAAAGCCATGAGACACTGCAATAACTCCTCGTCTTCATTTCCCCTTCATCAGGAAGTAGAAGGCTGGAGGGGATAGGCTGTGTGGTAGGGGATTTGCATTATTTTGTCCCATTGTCCCACCTGTGATATGCTCAGTCTGTAATACCTGCAAATGTAATCTATCTGAATATGTAAAACCACTTATCTCAGAGTGTCTTCTGAGATTGTTACAAATAATTTGGGGGGTATTTACAAACCCGAGAGAGTGGAGGAGGTAGAGTAGGGATAACAAAGTTTCTCTTTTCCAGGTAAATATTCTCCAGGGTCATCTCTTATCTCGATGTGTGCTCATTCATCTTCGGGAACAATTCCGAAGTCAAGCCATCCATGCAGTCCTCTGCTATCTAAGAATAGCGTACAGGAAGTCAAGCCATCCATGACGCTGATAGCACCACTGCTACCGCTCCTTGAAGTTCTACTGAATTTTCTCTAGACATACAATGAAAGCTTCAGACTGGAACAAGAAAGCGGTGAGGAGAATCAAGGTAGTTTATTAAAGGCCTGATAGAATGATTCTAAACCATTAAACACAACAGAGATTCATTGACTTTCCACTGCGACTCTAACCTGCAGGGGGGGAACATTACAATGCACTGACTGTATCCTCCCTAAATATGCACTGTGATTGGAGGTAGATTTACACAGTAGAGTGGAGTAATGACTAGCTCTGCCCCTTTCACTGTAGAGTTTCTCATCTGATATAAAACAACGGCTTTTACAACAAACCAAAAAAAACTCATATTAATATGAAACATTTTATGACTTTCCTAACTTTACGGTGATAGAATCACACCGACAGTCTGAATGCAAATAGATTTCCTGTTAACCTGTTAGGGCTAGGGGGCAGTATTGACACGGCTGGATAAAAAAACGTACCCGATTTAATCTGGTTACTACTCCTGCCCAGTAACTAGAATATGCATATAATTATTGGCTTTGGATAGAAAACACTCCAAAGTTTCTAAAACTGTTTGAATGGTGTCTGTGAGTATAACAGAACTCAAATGGCAGGTCAAAACCTGAGAGATTCCTTTACAGGAAGTGGCCTGTCTGACCATTTATTGTCTTTCTTTGACATCTCTTTCCAAAACTTAGGATCTCTGCGGTAACGTGACACTTCCCACGGCTCCAATAGGCTCTCAGAGCCCGGGAAAAACCTGAATGTCGTCATTCCAGCCCCAGGCTGAAACACATTATCGCCTTTCTCAAGTGGCCGATCAAGGGACAGTGGGCTTAGGCGCGTGCACTGGCCGCCCCCGTCTTTGTGTTTTTTCCTCTGTTTACCGAAAAGGAGATTCCCGGTCGGAATATTATCGCTTTTTTACGAGATAAATTGCATAAAAATTGATTTTAAACAGCGGTTGACATGCTTCGAAGTACGGTAATGGAATATTTAGACATTTTTTGTCACGAATTGCGCCATGCTCGTAACCCTGATTTACCATTTCGGATAGTGTCTGTAACGCACAAACAAAACGCCGCTATTTGGATATAACGATGGATTATTTGGGACCAAACCAACATTTGTTATTGAAGTAGAAGTCCTGGGAGTGCATTCTGACGAAGACAACAAAGGTAATAACATTTTTGTTATAGTAAATCTGATTTTGGTGAAGGCTAAACTTGCCGGGTGTCTAAATAGCTAGCCCGTGATGACTGGGCTATGTACTTAGAATATTGCAAAATGTGCTTTCACCAAAAAGCTATTTTAAAATCGGACATATCGAGTGCATAGAGGAGTTCTGTATCTATAATTCTTAAAATAATTGTTATGCTTTTTGTGAACGTTTATCGTGAGTAATTTAGTAAATTGTTAGTAAATTCCCCGGAAGTTTGCGGGGGGTATGCTAGTTCTGAACGTCACATGCTAATGTAAAAAGCTGTTTTTTGATATAAATATGAACTTGATTGAACAAAACATGCATGTATTGTATAACATAATGTCCTAGGGTTGTCATCTGATGAAGATCATCAAAGGTTAGTGCTGCATTTAGCTGTCTTCTGGGTTTTTGTGACATTATATGCTAGCTTGAAAAATGGGTGTCTGATTATTTCTGGCTGGGTACTCTGCTGACATAATCTAATGTTTTGCTTTCGTTGTAAAGCCTTTTTGAAATCGGACAGTGTGGTTAGATTAACGAGAGTCTTGTCTTTAAATAGCTGTAAAATAGTCATATGTTTGAGAAATTGAAGTAATAGGATTTTTAACCTGTTGGGGATAGGGGGCAGTATTGACACGGCTGGATAAAAAACGTACCCGATTTAATCTGGTTACTACTCCTACCCAGTAACTAGAATATGCATATAATTATTGGCTTTGGATAGAAAACACCCTAAAGTTTCTAAAACTGTTTGAATGGTGTCTGTGAGTATAACAGAACTCCTATGGCAGGCCAAAACCTGAGAAGATTTCAAGCAGGAAGTGGACTGTCTGAGAAGTAGTGTTTCATCTTGGCTCTTTTTATTGAAGACTCAGGATCTGTGCAATAACGTGACACTTCCTACGTCTTCCATAGGGTCTCAGAGCCCGGGAAAACGTTGAACGATATCGAGGCAGGCTCTGGCTGAAACACTTTATCGCTTTTGGCAAGTGGCCACTCAGAGTACTATGGGCTTAGGCGCGTGCCCGCTTCGACCGAATGCTTTGTTTTCCTTTGTCTGTTTATCTAAACGCAGATTCCCGGTCGGAATATTATCGCTTTTTTATGAGAAAAATGGCATAAAAATTGATTTTAAACAGCGGTTGACATGCTTCGAAGTACGCTAATGGAATATTTAGAATTCTTTTGTCACGAATTGCGCCATGCTCGTAACCCTGATTTAGCCTTTCGGATAGTGTCTAGAACGCACGAACAAAACGCCGCTGTTTGGATATAACGATGGATTATTTGGGACCAAACCAACATTTGTTATTGAAGTAGAAGTCCTGGGAGTGCATTCTGACGAAGACAACAAAGTTAAGAACATTTTTCTTATAGTAAATCTGACTTTGATGAGTGCTAAACCTGCTGGGTGTCTAAATAGCTAGCCCTGTGATGCCAGGCTATCTACTGAGAATATTGCAAAATGTGCTTTCACCGAAAAGCTATTTTAAAATCGGACATATTGAGTGCATAGAGGAGTTCTGTATCTATAATTCTTAAAATAATTGTTATGCTTTTTGTGAACGTTTATCGTGAGTAATTTAGTAAATTCACCGGCAGTGTTCGGTGGGAATGCTAGTCACATGCTAGTCACATGCTAATGTAAAAAGCTGGTTTTTGATATAAATATGAACTTGATTGAACAAAACATGCATGTATTGTATAACATAATGTCCTAGGGTTGTCATCTGATGAAGATCATCAAAGGTTAGTGCTACATTTAGCTGTGGTTTGGGTTTATGTGACATTATATGCTAGCTTGAAAAATGGGTGTCTGATTATTTCTGGCTCGGTACTCTGCTGACATAATCTAATGTTTTGCTTTCGTTGTAAAGCCTTTTTGAAATCGGACAGTGTGGTTAGATTAACGAAAGTCTTATCTTTAAAATGGTGTAAAATAGTCATATTTTTGAAAAATTGAAGTAATAGCATATCTAAGGATTTGAATAACGCGCCACAGGATTCAACTGGCTGTTGAGTAGGTGGGACGCAAGCGTCCCACCTAGCCCATAGAGGTTAAGGTATTTGAAAATCGCGCCACTGGATTACACTGGCTGTTGCGTAGGTGGGACGAATTCGTCCCGCCTAGCCCAGAGAGGTTAACTGCTAACGGTTTAGGGTCAATGAGAGAAAATGTGTTGTTTTACCGAATATGGATATTTGTCTGCTTTTAACCTGTCTGAGCTAGGGGGCAGTATTTTCACGGCTGGATGAAAAACGTACCCAATTTGAACAGGTTACTACTCTGGCCCAGAAACTAGAATATGCATATTATTAGTAGATTTGGATAGAAAACACTCTGAAGTTTCTAAAACTGTTTGAATGGTGTCTGTAAGTATAACAGAACTCATATGGCAGGCAAAAACCTGAGGAAAAATACAAGCAGGAAATGAAAATCTTGTGCCTGTACTTTTTTCAAGTCATTGCCAATGGAACACACAGTGACTAAGGATTCATTTTGCATTTCCTAAGGCTTCCACTAGATGTCAACAGTCTTTAGAAAGTTGTTTGAGGCGTCTACGATGAACAGAGACCGAATGAGAAGGCTGGGAAGTTGGTCACCCAGGGAAGGACATCACTTCATTGGTGCGCATTCACGAGGGAGGAACCTCTATTCCAAAACGTTTTTCAAGACACAGGAACCGTCCGGTTGAAATATTACTGAATCTTCACGTTCTAAAGGCCCTAAAGATTGATGCTATACAACGTTTGACATGTTTGAACGAACGTCACATTTTCCGCACGCTTCCTACATTCGGAGTAGCTGAACTGAACGCGCGAACAACAAGGAGTTATTTGGACATAAATTATGAACTTTATTGAACAAAACAACATTTGTTGTGGACCTGGGATTCCTGGAAGTGCCTTCTGATGAAGATTATTAAAAGAAAGTAAATATTTCGAATGCTATTTATGCATTTAGATGACTCCAAAATGGCGGCTATCTGTATTGCGTAGTGTATTTTTCTGAGCACAGTACTCAGATTATTGCAAAGTGTGCTTTCCCAGTAAAGTTATTTTGAAATCTGTCAATGCGGTTGCATTCAGGAGATGTTAATCTATAATTCTTTGAATAACAGTTTAATATTTTATCAACGTTTATGACGAGTATTTTTGTAAATTGTAGCGATGATTCACCGGCAGTTTTGGGGGAAATACATTTTCTGAACGTCACATGCTGATGTAAAATGCTGTTTTTAGATATAAATATGAACTTGATAGAACAAAAAATGCATGTATTGTCTAACATAATGTCCTAGGAGTGTCATCTGATGAAGATTGTCAAAGGTTAGTGCATAATTTTTGCTGGTTTTCTGCTTTTGGTGACGCCTGTCCTTGCATTGAAAATGGCTGTGTAATTTTTTGTCTATGTACTGTCCTAACATAATCTAACTTTATGCTTTCGCCGTAAAGCCTTTTTGAAATTGGACAACGTGGTTTATCTTTCAAATGGTGTAAAATAGTTGATTGTTGGAGAAATTGAAATTATTAGATTTTTGCTATCTTGTCAAGCAATCCCGTTACCGGGATGAGAACGGGAAGGGGGTCCCCTATTTAAACAGGCATTCAAGAGACAGGTTCTGAACATATTTCATAACACTGGTCATATTAATAAGTAAGATTAGATAGAGTATCCTGTCAGCTTCAGGCTCTATTTCACAACTGTGGTGAATTAGTGATAGAGCCTTTCAGGATTTCTTTTCAACATACTGCACACTATCAATGGTTTTACCTCAATATCTTTCCTCAACATAGTGTACACTACCAATGTTTTACCTCAATATCTCTCCTCAACATACTGTACACTACCAATGTTTTACCTCAGTATATTTCCTCAACATACTGCACACTATCAATGGTTTTACCTCAATATCTTTCCTCAACATAGTGTACTCTATCAATGTTTTTACCTCAATATCTCTCCTCAACATACTGTACACTACCAATGTTTTACCTCAATATCTTTCCTCAACATACTGCACACTATCAATGTTTTTACCTCAATATCTCTCCTCAACATACTGTACACTACCAATGTTTTACCTCAATATCTTTCCTCAACATACTGCACACTATCAATGGTTTTACCTCAATATCTTTCCTCAACATAGTGTACTCTATCAATGATTTTACCTCAATACCTCTGCTCTCTATACACTATAATGGACTGCTGCTCAGCCACTTAACCCCTGATTGTATGCATATAACTACCACATATATTTCTGATATTGTTATTGATATTGTTCTTGTACATACTGTATATTTTATTTATATTGATACTATCTATTTCTGATATTGCTACTATGCAAGTAAACCATTTGGCTGTACCGTTTACACCTTCTGTAGAGACCCATCCACTGAGCTAGATGTGGCTGGGGGTTATAGCATTTCTCTCACATGACCCATCAATTTAGACAAGTGTGTAAGCGTCATCTAATATTTTTTATTTTTTTATTATCTGGACACTTTCTGTTTACCTGGAAGTTTTCCTTACTGTAGGCTACTACTTTTACCACGTTTAGTCTTAATCTTTACTACACTACTCACTGTTTAGCACACGACCTGACATGTGAATCCTTAATGAGATGGGTGGGGCTAAGGCTTAAAACCTGTTAGGGATAGGGGGCAGTATTTTCACGGCCGGATAAAAACGTACCCGATTTAATCTGGTTACTACTCCTGCCCATAAACTAGAATATGCATATAGTTAGTATATTTGGATAGAAAACACTCTAAAGTTTCTAAAACTGTTTGAATGGTGTCTGTGAGTATAACAGAACTCATATGGCAGGCAAAAACCTGAGAAGATTCTATACAGGAAGTGCCCTGTCTGACCATTTCTTGTCCTTCTGTAGCCTCTCTATCAAAAATACAGCATCTCTGCTGTAACGTGACATTTTCTAAGGCTTCCATTGGCTCTAGGAAGGCGCCAGAAAGTGGAATGATAGCTCTGCAGTCTCTGGGCGAAAAACAGCAGGGGTTTTTGTGAGTGGTCCTTCTGGGAACAATGACACTGGTGCGCGCGTGCACGAGACGATTCCATTTTTTTCTTTCACTGTTTGAACGGATACAACGTCTCCCGGTTGGAATATTATCGCTATTTTACGAGAAAAATCGCATAAAAATGTATTTTAAACAGTGTTTGACATGCTTCGAAGTACGGTAATGGATTATTTTGAATTTTTTGTCACGAAACGCGCCGGCGCGTCACCCTTCGGATAGTTACCTGAACGCATGAACAAAATGGAGCTATTTCTGGGAGTGCATTCTGACGAAGAACAGCAAAGGTAATCCAATTTTTAATATAGTAAATCTGAGTTTGGTGAGTGCCAAACTTGGTGGGTGTCAAAATTGCTAGCCGTGATGGCCGGGCTATGTACTCAGAATATTGCAAAATGTGCTTTCACCGAAAAGCTATTTTAAAATCAGACACCGCGATTGCATAAAGGAGTTCTGTATCTATAATTCTTAAAATAATTGTTATGTTTTTTGTCAACGTTTATCGTGAGTAATTTAGTAAATTCACCGGAAGTTTTCGGTGGGTATGCTAGTTCTGAGCATCACATGCTAATGTAAAAAGCTGGTTTTTGATATAAATATGAACTTGATTGAACAAAACATGCATGTATTGTATAACATAATGTCCTAGGTGTGTCATCTGATGAAGATCATCAAAGGTTAGTGCTGCATTTAGCTGTGGTTTTGGTTTTTACGCTAGCGGAACGTCTGTCCCTAACAGGTTAAGAGGGTGTGAACGATGCTGAATGGGTGGAGACAAAGAAGAGCTCTCTAGTAGGTACCAAAACATTCACAGGCCATTTTCTCAAAAGTGGAGTTACAAGTTTATCAACTTTCAAAGCAGAATTACTTTCCCATTGTTCCTCAAATGCAGTGTGTGATATACAGTTTGGTAGCTCTGTGTCTCTGCTTTTATCCAATGTAAAAAACACAATTTCAAATTTAGCTATGTAAGACCGAATCAAGGCGGTCGGTCACAATTTGTCACATTTACTCAAATAGGCTACAAAATAAATCTTACGATAACCTGCCAAAACAACCGTGCAATATGAAAGGAAATAAAGGTATACAACCCTCCATTGAAATGGAAAGACAGACAAAATATTCTATAAGATGAAATGGAATCTTAGAAAAAGAGAGTCCTTTCAAGTTTGGAGTTGAAAAAGGAAAAGCTTTCAAGACAGAAAATAGCCTGGGCAATTTCACTTTCAAAGCTTTTGGCTCTCACATCCCTTACTGCTAGTCTTTACTGGAAAAAACAAGCTGTCTTGTTTTTTTCATGTCATGGAAAACTCCAGAAGTGATGCAAAACCACGTCAAACCTGAGTCATAGAAAGATAAGCTTAAACAAACAACCGCAAAAAAACGAACCCGCAAAATATAGATTTAACTTTTGTTTGGGAGCCATTGAAGAATTGGTTTAGCTCTACTGAACAGATGAAGTGTCTCATAAATCTATACATAGAGAGTATCTGCATTACACCTGTTCAACAGCCAAGGGACTTGTTATGTGCTGGGAAAACACCGATATCACCATGGGATCCTTAACTCCAGACAGATAGAAACCTGCCTGAGACAAAAATACCACAAAAAAAACCCACTACCAAGACATATTTCCATCAGGCATCTCTGAGGAGTCCCGTTAGAGTTGGTATTGAGTAGTTAGATCAGGGAGATTTGGTCTATGGTAGGAGCGATATTGAATTTGAACATTCAAATCAGTAAAAAAAAAAAAAAATTACAACTGAATGTAATATTCATTCAATTCAGTTTCGAATCATGAAATACAAGTTCAATTTATGAATTCAATGATTCAATTTGTGCATTACAAATAAAAAAATATTACATTTAAATTCAATATCCTAATACAAATGAAAAAGTATGGAATTCAAAGTAAATACAATTGTAGCGTTTGAACCGTTTTGGCTGTAAGCTATTATGACCTCATCCTCTGGAACATGGACATGCCTTCTCTGATGATCACAGGCAGTGCAGGACACGTTAAAAGGAAGTGTCTCAAAAAAAAACGTAATTTGGACTTCATAAGAATAGAAGTTGAATAGCCCTTCCAAGGACAGCCTTTCCTCTCCCTATGTAATCTTGTTCTTGTGCCTGACTGGGCTGGAACCAGGCCTACTGCATGTCACAAGACTGTGCTAGCCCACTTAGCTAAGAGCTCAGGAAGCTAACACAAGTCTGCAAGTCTCCAGCAAGATTACTCATCGAACCACCTCGGTCACATTTCACCCCCCTTTGACCTCACACTCAGAGATCACGGCACCAATATACCTGACGGGGTTCTGAATCAGGCCTAATGCACAGCAGCCCATCCAAGTCACAGAACCAATGCCTAGGCTTTATCTCAGCAGGCTAGCACAGTGTTAACCCAGTCAGTCACGTTACCCTTCTAATGACTACCCTTGCCGGAGACTTGAAACTATGTCTTTAGGTTGCTCATCAATAGCGTGGTGAGTTGGAACTCTTCACGAGGGTGGTCACGTGTGTTTTTGCGAGGCAGAGGTCCTGAGTTCGAGTCTCGGTATGAGCTTATTCAGAGGGGAAGTGGTTCTCGATAAGCAAGCAGCTTGTCGTCCTTTACATTCACTTCCTTAACTTATCCCTATAGGCTTTAGCTAAGTGGGCTAACACAGTCTTCTATCTGTTCTCCTCTACCTTTCCTGGATGCCAAAGTACCAGGATGTTGTCTCTGGTTTTGAGTCTGAATTTAGAGAACTGAATTTGAAAACTGAGTCTGAATTTAGATAACTGAATTTGAAAACTGAATCTGAATTTAGAGAACTGAATTTGAAAACTCAGTCTGAATTTAGAGAACTGAATTTGAAAACTGAATCTGAATTTAGAGAACTGAATTTGAAAACTGAATCTGAATTTAGAGAACTGAATTTGAAAAGTGAATCTGAATTTAGAGAACTGAATTTGAAAAGTGGATCTGAATTTAGAGAACTGAATTTGAAAAGTGGATCTGAATTTAGAGAACTGAATTTGAAAACTGGATCTGAATGCATCTGAGAATTTCAATATATGAAACTTTGATCAACTGGAAGTGAACGTTTCTAAACTTGATACAGAGACAATGAATAAAATATCTACCATATCGAAACTAATATTGCATTTGAATATTAAATTCAAATGAAATTGGATTTTAAAACTGAATGCAATATTAATTAAATTCAGTTTCAATATCCTAATACAAATTCAAAATTATGGAACGCAAAATAGAATTTGTGTTATTTCTGAAATTGCTTCATATTAGACATCAGCACCTGAATTAGAGGGGCTGAGCTGATTGTTCTGACTACAACACGATGTGTTCCCACTTCAGCCCAAAGATACAGATGTAGGATCTTCATTTGAGCCATTTTGATACAGCAGGAAAAATAATCGTGCAGCAACAGGAAATGTGAATTATTATGTGGACTATTATTAAAGAAAAAGGTTGTGTACGGGGTTGATACACTGCAAGTTTGCTGTGGAAAATTCTCAGCGCATAAAAAGTTTGATCAAATGAAGATCCTGTACATGCTACTGTGGAAGGATGTTATTCAGATCCTGATATTCTCTGTTCTTTATTAAGGAATGAATAGCGTTTACACCTTACATGTTCACCATAGCTACAAGGTGTAAAATCTTCCAGATATACTGTAAAAAGACAAGTGTGAACTGTTTCACTCTGCACACGCTTTCAAGCTCCTCTGGTTGGCCTACACATAATCCATTAGCACTCTGTGTGAAACATGATACATACAGACGCTGCTGCCACCCGCCTGACACCTACTTTCAGCTAAATGTCAGCTCCCACTACTATCAGTTCATGTCAGAATAGAGACGTGTAAACAGTAAAGCTTTCCCTGTCTACTGACTCTGTCTGCGATGGCGTCCACAGATGACACAATCGCCATCACACCGCACACTGCCCTATCCCATCTGGACAAGAGGAATACCTATGTAAGAATGCTGTTCATTGATTACAGCTCAGCATTCAACACCATAGTACCCTCCAAGCTCATCATCAAGCTGGAGGCCCTGGGTCTGAACCCCGTCCTCTGCAATTGGGTCCTGGACTTTCTGACGGGCCGCCCCCAGGTGGTGAAGGTAGGAAACAACATCTCCACTTCGCTGATCCTCAACACTGGGCCCCCACAAGGGTGCATGCTCAGCCTCCTCCTGTATTCCTTGTTCACCCACGACTGCGTGGCCATGCACGCCTCCAATTCAATCATCAAGTTTGCAGACGACACAACAGTAGTGGGCCTGATCACCAACAATGACGAGACGGCCTACAAGGAGGAGGTGATGGCCATCAGAATGTGGTGTCAGGAAAGCAACCTCTCACTCAACGTCAACAAAACAAAGGAGATGATGGTGGACTTCAGGAAACAGCAGAGGGAGCACCCCCCTATCCACATCGAAGGGACAGTAGTGGAGAAGGTGGAAAGTTTTAAGTTCCTCGGCGTACACATCACAGACAAACTGAAATGGTCCACCCACACAGACAATGTGGTGAAGAAGGCACAACAGCGTCTCTTCAACCTCAGCAGGCTGAAGAAATGTGGCTTGTCACCCAAAACCCTGACAAACTTTTACATGATGCACAATCGAGAGCATCCTGTCAGGCTGTATCACAGCCTGATACGGCAACTGCACCGCCCTCAGCCGCAAAGCTCTCCAGAGGGTGGTGCAGTCTGCACAACGCATCATTGGGGGCAAACTACCTGCCCTCCATGACACCTACACCACCCAATGTTACAGGAAGGCCAAAAAGATCATCAAGGACAACAACCACCCGAGCCACTGCCTGTTCACCTCTCGCTACCATCCAGAAGGCGAGGTCAGTACAGGTGCATCAAAGCTGGGATCGAGAGACTGAAAAACAGCTTCTATCTCATGGCCATCAGACTGTTAAACAGCCATCACTAACTCAGAGAGGCTGCTGCCTACACTGAGACCCAATCACTGGACACTTTAATAAATGGATCACTAGTCACTTTAATAATGTCACTTTAATAATGTTTACATATCTTACATTACTCATATGTATATACTGCATTTTATACCATCTATTGCACCTTGCCTATGCCGCTCGGCCATCGCTCATCCATATATTTATATGTACGTAGTTTTATTCCTTCCCATTAGATGTGTATTAGGTTGTTGTTGTGGAATTGTTAGATTACTTGTTAGATATTACTGCAATGTTGGAACTGGAAGCACAAGCATTTCACTACACTCGCATTAACATCTGTTAACCATGTGTATGTGACCAATAAAATGTGATTTGATCTGATTTATATTCACTGCATTTGTGGACACGGCCACTGACTGTGATTTTGTGAGGTATAGTGTACTCTGTCCACTTAAACCTGGTCCACTTCCCCAGACATAAATACATCACCCTGGTTAATAGTTATTAACTGTTATATCACATCTGGCTTTGAGGACAGAGTCAACTGCTGCTGCCGAGCTATACTGGGAACACTGAGCCTGGGTAAAGAGGTGTGAACACTGAGGCTGGGTAAAGAGGTGTGAACACTGAGCCTGGGTAAAGAGGTGTGAACACTGAGCCTGGGTAAAGAGGTGTGAACACTGAGGCTGGGTGAAGAGGTGTGAACACTGAGCCTGGGTAAAGATGTGTGAACACTGAGGCTGGGTGAAGAGGTGTGAACACTGAGGCTGGGTAAAGAGGTGTGAACACTGAGCCTGGGTAAAGAGGTGTGAACACTGAGGCTGGGTAAAGTGGTGTGAACACTGAGCCTGGGTAAAGAGGTGTGAACACTGAGCCTGGGTAAAGAGGTGTGAACACTGAGGCTGGGTAAAGAGGTGTGAACACTGAGCCTGGGTAAAGAGGTGTGAACACTGAGCCTGGGTAAAGAGGTGTGAACACTGAGCCTGGGTAAAGAGGTGTGAACACTGAGCCTGGGTAAAGAGGTGTGAACACTGAGGCTGGGTAAAGAGGTGTGAACACTGAGCCTGGGTAAAGAGGTGTGAACACTGAGGCTGGGTAAAGAGGTGTGAACACTGAGCCTGGGTAAAGAGGTGTGAACACTGAGCCTGGGTAAAGAGGTGTGAACACTGAGCCTGGGTAAAGAGGTGTGAACACTGAGCCTGGGTAAAGAGGTGTGAACACTGAGCCTGGGTAAAGAGGTGTGAACACTGAGGCTGGGTAAAGAGGTGTGAACACTGAGCCTGGGTAAAGAGGTGTGAACACTGAGCCTGGGTAAAGAGGTGTGAACACTGAGGCTGGGTAAAGAGGTGTGAACACTGAGCCTGGGTAAAGAGGTGTGAACACTGAGCCGGGTAGAGGGGCCTGGCTGGTGGGTCTGCTCTGGCCGGGAGGGTGGCCACGAGCCTGGGTCTAGGTGTGCACGAGGCTGGTGGGTGGCCTGGCTCTTTCTCTCTCCTCCACTTCTATTTCTCTGTCGTCCCCTCCCTCTCTCTCTCTCTCTCTCTCCCCCTCTCTCTCTGTCTCTCTCTCCATCTGTCTCACTTTCTCCATCTCTCTCTCTGTCTCTCTCTCCATCTCTCTTTCTCTCCCTCTATAACTCTATTTTAATTCAATTCAATTCAAGGGCTTTATTGTCATGGGAAACATATGTTAAAATTGTCGAAGCAAGTGAAGTAGATAATATACAAAAGTGAAATAAACAATAACAATTAACAGTAAACATTACACATACAGAAGCTCCAAAAGAATAAAGACATTACAAATATCCTATTATGAATATAAACAGTGTTGTAACGATGTGCAAATGGTTAAAATACAAAAGGGAAAATAAATGTATTTACAATGGTGTTTGTTCTTCACTGGTTGCCCTTTTCTTGTGGCGACAGGTCACAAATCTTGCTGCTGCGATGGAACACTGTGGTATTTCACCCAGTAGTTATGGGAGTTTATCAAAATCGGGTTTGTTTTCAAATTCTTTGTGGATCTGTGTAATCTGAGGGAAATATGTGTCTCTAATATGGTCATACATTTGGCAGGAGGTTAGGAAGTGCAGCTCAGTTTCCACCTCATTTTGTGGGCAGTGTGCACATAGCCTGTCTTCTCTTGAGAGCCAGGTCTGCCTACGGCGGCCTTTCTCAATAGCAAGGCTATACTCACTGAGTCTGTACATAGTCAAAGCTTTCCTTATGTTTGGATCAGTCACAGTGGTGAGGTATTCTGCCACTGTGTACTCTCTGTTTAGGGACAAATAGCACATTTCTCTCTCTCTCTCCCGCTTCTCTCTCTGAGGAGAGTACTTTGCTTCAAGGGAGCACTGAGCTGCCATGATAATCATAGGTCTGTCAAACACGTCCTGTCTAAGGTACCTGCTGGACCTCTTTGACTTTCCTAACCTGACAACAACAAACTCAAGTTGCACAACAATAGAGTATGTCTTCAGAAGAGATGCTCGGGAACAATTGTTGTAAATGCCTGTAAACTTGTACAAAGCGCTGAGAGCTGGATAAGTGATGTATAGGCTGCTCACCAGTCAATAGCCTCTTGAAGTGGGTGCTTCAGTTTCAATGATTCACTGCATGGTGAATATGTACCAATCAACTGAAGAACCCTGGACTTGGCTGCCAGGGTGAGAATTGAGATGTTAGAAGTGATATATTTCACACACACACACACACACACACACACACACACACACACACACACACACACACACACACACACACACACACACACACACACACTGCCCGCGGGCACACACATACACACAAACGCACACACACACATGCACGCGGGCACCACATACACACACTTCACAGTGCTAGATACACATTCTTCACCAATCAATTGAAGAACCCTGGACTTGGCTGCCAGGGTGAGAATTGAGATGTTACAAGTGATATATTTCACGTACCCACACACACACACACACACACACACACACACACACACACACACACACACACACACACACACACACACACACACACACACACACACACACACACACACACACACACACACACACACAAAGGCAGGCGCACACACACACACACACACACACACACACACACACACACACACACACACACACACACACACACACACACACACACACACACACACACACACACACAACACACACACACATGCACGTGGGCACACACATACACACACTTCACAGTTCTAGATACACATTCTTCAAGTGAAGAACCCTTTGCTTTGCAGTGAGGCTGAGATAGTCTCTGCTGAGTAGAGAACCACACAGATAGATAGCCTCTGCTGAGGAGAGAACCATACAGACAGATAATCTCTGCTGAGGAGAGAACCATACAGACAGATCATCTCTACTGAGGAGATAACCATACAGACAAATAATCTCTACTGAGGAGATAACCATACAGACAGATAATCTCTATTGAGGAGAGAACCATACAGACAGATAATCTCTACTGAGGAGAGAACCATACAGACAGATAATCTCTACTGAGAAGAGAGCGAACCATACAGACAGATAATCTCTACTGAGGAGAGAACCATACAGACAGATAATCTCTACTGAGGAGAGAGAGAACCATACAGACAGATAATCTCTATTGAGGAGAGAGCGAACCATACAGACAGATAATCTCTACTGAGGAGAGAACCATACAGACAGATAATCTCTACTGAGGAGAGAACCATACAGACAGATAATCTCTACTGAGGAGAGAACCATACAGACAGATAATCTCTACTGAGGAGAGAACCATACAGACAGATAATCTCTACTGAGGAGAGAACCATACAGACAGATAATCTCTACTGAGGAGAGAACCATACAGACAGATAATCTCTATTGGGGAGAGAAACTTATAGACAGAGAGTCTCTAGAGGCAGAGTCTCTACAGATGGAGTCTCTACAGACAAATAGTTTTTACAGACAGAGAGTCTTTACAGACAGAGAGTTTCTACAGGCAGAGAGTCTCCACAGACAGAGAGTCTTCACAGACAGAGAGTCTCCACAGACAGAGAGTCTTTACAGACAGAGAGTTTCTACAGACAGAGAGTCTTTACAGACAGAGAGTCTCTACAGACAGAGAGTCTCTACAGACAGAGAGTTTCTACAGGCAGAGAGTCTTTACAGACAGAGAGTCTCCACAGACAGAGAGTTTCTACAGACAGTATCTACAGAGAGTCTTTACAGACAGAGAGCTTCTACAGACAGAGAGTCTCTACAGACAGAGTCTCTACAGATGGAGTCTCTACAGACAAAGAGTCTTTACAGACAGAGAGTCTTTACAGACAGAGAGTTTCTACAGGCAGAGAGTCTCCACAGACAGACTTTACAGGCAGAGTCTCTACAGATGGAGTCTCTACAGACAAAGAGTCTTTACAGACAGAGAGTCTTTACAGACAGAGAGTCTTTACAGACAGAGAGTCTCCCCAGACAGAGAGTCTTTACAGACAGAGAGTTTCTACAGGCAGAGAGTCTCCACAGACAGAGAGTCTTCACAGACAGAGAGTCTCCACAGACAGAGAGTCTTTACAGACAGAGCCTCTACAGACAGAGAGTTTCTACAGGCAGAGAGTCTCTACAGACAGAGAGTCTCTACAGACAGAGAGTCTCTACAGACAGAGAGTTTCTACAGACAGAGAGTTTCTACAGACAGAGAGTCTCTACAGACAGAGAGTCTCTACAGACAGAGAGTTTCTACAGACAGAGAGTCTCTACAGACAGAGAGTTTCTACAGGCAGAAAGATAATGTGTCCTGACAAAACAACAGAAATCCTTCAATCCATGGCAGTACATAGAGAAACAGCACAGGGCTGTTTAGCTTGGAGAGACAGGCTGAATCCCAACAGACACCCTGTTCCCTATATACTGTACAGTTTATTCAGAAAGTATTCAAACCCCTTGACCTTTTCCACATTTTGTTATGTCTTATTATAAAATGGATTCAATTGTCCCCCCCCCCATCAATCTACACAAAATACCCCATAACTGTTTTTTATTTAGCAAATATGTAAAAAATCAACAACTGAAATATCACATTTACTGTATTTAAGTATTCAGACTATTTACTCAGTATTTTGTTGAAGCACCTGTGTTGGAACATTTTATGTTTGTTCCTTTCTAATAAGACATTTCTGTGTTCATGCAAGTGACTGATTGAATGTGCCTGGGAGGAATCCTCACTATCAGTATCTACAATTTGGCAGTACGCCCAGAACCTTGTTTTGAGAACGGAAAGGGATATCTCAGTGTCAAGGTCTCAGCTTGGAGAGAAGAAGCCTTGTTAGGTATTGGTCGTTCACATGCAGGAACCAAACGTTAATGATGAATTAATTATGAAAAATGAATAATGCAAATCGTGCAAATATAACTTGTCTGTGTCATCAGTATATAAGAGAACTAACAGCAACTGCCCTGGAGGAGTTCTCTTCAGACCGGTACTTTATGCATCTAAGTTTGACTCTGACCTCTCCAGCTTACTGTTAATAAACAATGATTCATTTAAGACTTCGAGTGTCCCATGTGTACAATTTCCATGACAAACCTTTGGCAGCGATTACAGACTCGAGTCTTCTTGGGTATAACGCTACCACCTTGGCACACCTGTATTTGGGGAGTTTCTCCCATTCTTCTCTGCAGATCCTCTAAAGCTCTGTCAGGTTGGATGGGTAGCGTCGCTGCACAGCTATTTTCAGGTCTCTCCAGAGATGTTCAATCGGGTTCAAGTCCGGGCTCTGGCTGGGCCACTCAAGGACATTCAGAGACTTCTCCCCAAGCCACTCCTGCGTTGTCTTGGCTGTGTGCTTAGGGTTGTTCTCCTGTTGGAAGGTGAACCTTCGCCCCAGTCTGAGGTCCTGAGCTCTCTGGAGCAGGTTTTCATCAAGTATCTCTCTGTACTTTGCTCCATTCAGCTTTCCCTCGATCAAGACTGGTCTCCCGGTCCCTGCGGCTGAAAAGCATCCGCACAGCATGATACCGCCATCACCATGCTTCACGGGATGGTGCCAGGTTTCCTCAAGAGGTGACGCTTGGCATTCAGGCAAAAAGTTAAATCTTGGTTTCATCAGACCAGAGAATCTTGTTTCTCATGGTCTGATATTCCTTTAGGTTTCTTTTAGCAAACTCCAAGCGTTTTGTCATGTGCCTTTTACTGAGGCGTGGCTTCCGTCTGGCCACTCTAACATAAAGGCCTGATTGGTGGAGTGCTGCAGAGACGGGAAAACCTTCCAGAAGGACAACCATCTCCACAGAGGAACTCTGGAGCTCTGTTAGAGTGACCATCGGGTTCTTGGTCACCTCCCTGACCAAGGCCCTTCTTCCCCGATTGCTCAGTTTGGCCAGTCGGCCAGCTCTAGGAAGAATCTTGGTGGTTCCAAACTTCTTCCATTTAAGAATGATGGAGGCCACTGTATTCTTGGGGACCTTCAATGCTGCAGAAATGTTCTGGTACCCTTCCCCAGATCTGTGCCTCGACACTCTACAGACAAATCCTTCAACGTCATGGCTTGGCTTTTGCTCTGACATGCACTGTCAACTGTGGGACCTAATATAGACAGGTGTGTGCCTTTCCAAATCATATCCAAATCATCAGATGTAGAAACATCTCAAGGACGATCAATGGAAACAAAAGGTCTGAACACTTACGTAAATCTGATATTTCAGTTTTTTATTTTTAACAAAAACAGTTTTTGCTTTGTCATTATGGGGTATTGTGTGTAGATTGATAAGGGGAAAAAACGATTTAATATATTTTAGAATAAGGCTGTAACGTAACAAAATGTGGAAAAAGTGAAAGGGTCTGAATACTTTCCGAATGCACTGTAGTACACTTCTTTTGACCTGACCCGTATGGGCAGTATTGGCAGTATGGGCAGTATTGGCAGTACGGGCATTACGGGCGGTACGGGTGGTACGGGCATTACGGGCAGTTTGGGCAGTACGGGCATTACGGGTGGTACGGGCGGTACGGGCAGTACGGGCAGTATAAGCAGTACGGGCAGTATGGGCAGTACATAGGGAATAGGATGCCATTTGGGAGGCAGCACAACCATCTAAAGGCAGCACGGTCAGATTGATGTGTTATGTGGCTGGGTATGCTGCATTGACATTTCATCCCATATATCTATCTGTCTGAGTGTAAGCTCAGCTTTCTCCACATTATCATTAGTTGATATACCTAGGGGGTGTCCCGAACGACACCCTATTCCCTATGTAGTGCACTATTTTTGACCAAAGCCCTATGAGGTGCCATTTGGGACGCAAACTTGGAGTGCCAAACAGTGACAAAGTCTGGATGTTGATTCCTTTCAACTGCTGCCTCTTAGGGAATCAGATGGCTCTGTTAAGGTACCTGCTGCCTCTTAGGGAATCAGATATCTCTGTTAAGGTTCTGCTGCCTCTTAGGGAATCAGATATCTCTGTTAAGGTTCTGCTGCCTCTTAGGGAATCAGATATCTCTGTTAAGGTACCTGCTGCCTCTTAGGGAATCATCTTAGGGAATCAGATATCTCTGTTAAGGTACCTGCTGCCTCTTAGGGAATCAGATATCCCTGTTAAGGTTCTGCTGTCTCTAAGGGAATCAGATATCTCTGTTAAGGTTCTGCTGTCTCTTAGTGAATCAGATAGCTCTGTTAACGTTCTGTAGTCTCTTAGGGAATCAGATATCTCTGTTAAGGTACCTGCTGCCTCTTAGGGAATCAGATATCTCTGTTAAGGTTCTGCTGTCTCTTAGTGAATCAGATAGCTCTGTTAACGTTCTGTAGTCTCTTAGGGAATCAGATATCTCTGTTAAGGTTCTGCTGTCTCTTAGTGAATCAGATAGCTCTGTTAACGTTCTGTAGTCTCTTAGGGAATCAGATATCTCTGTTAAGGTTCTGCTGCCTCTTAGGGAATCAGATATCTCTGTTAAGGTTCTGCTGTCTCTTAGTGAATCAGATAGCTCTGTTAACGTTCTGTAGTCTCTTAGGGAATCAGATATCTCTGTTAAGGTTCTGCTGCCTCTTAGGGAATCAGATATCTCTGTTAAGGTTCTGCTGTCTCTTAGTGAATCAGATAGCTCTGTTAACGTTCTGTAGTCTCTTAGGGAATCAGATATCTCTGTTAAGGTTCTGCTGCCTCTTAGGGAATCAGATATCTCTGTTAAGGTTCTGCTGTCTCTTAGTAAATCAGATAGCTTTGTTAAGGTTATACTGTCTCTTAGGGAATCAGATATCTCTGTTAAGGTTCTGCTGCCTCTTAGGGAATCAGATATCTCTGTTAAGGTTCTGCTGTCTCTTAGTGAATCAGATAGCTCTGTTAAGGTTCTGCTGTCTCTTAGTGAATCAGATAGCTTTGTTAAGGTTATACTGTCTCTTAGGGAATCAGATAGCCTTGATAAGGATCCAATCAGTTTCAAGTCCCAACTATCACCCTCACAGACACGACACACACGCTCACACGCACACGCACACGCACACGCACACGCACACACACACACACACACAGGCTTACACTGACAAACAAACGTTCTAGTTAAAATTGCAGGAAAACATTTTAGCTTAGAGGGAAAAATAAGATTTATGTGAGAATTTGACAGTTCGTTCAGATCAGTCACTCTCAGGAGGATGAAGACAGTTAGTTCAGATCAGTCACTCTCAGGAGGAAGAAGACAGTTAGTTCAGATCAGTCACTCTCAGGAGGATGAAGACAGTTAGTTTAGGTCAGTCGCTCTCAGGAGGATGAAGACAGTTAGTTCAGATCAGTCACTCTCAGGAGGATGAAGACAGTTAGTTCAGATCAGTCACTCTCAGGAGGATGAAGACAGTTAGTTCAGATCAGTCACTCTCAGGAGGAAGAAGACAGTTAGTTCAGATCAGTCACTCTCAGGAGGATGAAGACAGTTAGTTCAGATCAGTCACTCTCAGGAGGATGAAGACAGTTAGTTCAGATCAGTCACTCTCAGGAGGAAGAAGACAGTTAGTTTAGATCAGTCACTCTCAGGAGGATGAAGACAGTTAGTTTAGATCAGTCACTCTCAGGAGGAAGAAGACAGTTCATTCAGATCAGTCACTCTCAGGAGGATGAAGACAGTTAGTTCAGATCAGTCACTCTCAGGAGGATGAAGACAGTTAGTTCAGATCAGTCACTCTCAGGAGGATGAAGACAGTTAGTTCAGATCAGTCACTCTCAGGAGGATGAAGACAGTTAGTTCAGATCAGTCACTCTCAGGAGGATGAAGACAGTTAGTTCAGATCAGTCACTCTCAGGAGGATGAAGACAGTTAGTTCAGATCAGTCACTCTCAGGAGGATGAAGACAGTTAGTTCAGATCAGTCACTCTCAGGAGGATGAAGACAGTTAGTTCAGATCAGTCACTCTCAGGAGGAAAAAGACAGTTAGTTTAGATCAGTCACTCTCAGGAGGATGAAGACAGTTAGTTTAGATCAGTCACTCTCAGGAGGAAGAAGACAGTTCATTCAGATCAGTCACTCTCAGGAGGAAGAAGACAGTTAGTTCAGATCAGTCACTCTCAGGAGGATGAAGACAGTTAGTTCAGATCAGTCACTCTCAGGAGGATGAAGACAGTTAGTTCAGATCAGTCACTCTCAGGAGGAAAAAGACAGTTAGTTTAGATCAGTCACTCTCAGGAGGATGAAGACAGTTAGTTTAGATCAGTTACTCTCAGGAGGAAGAAGACAGTTCATTCAGATCAGTCACTCTCAGGAGGATGAAGACAGTTAGTTTAGATCAGTCACTCTCAGGAGGAAGAAGACAGTTAGTTCAGATCAGTCACTCTCAGGAGGAAGAAGACAGTTAGTTCAGATCAGTCACTCTCAGGAGGATGAAGACAGTTAGTTCAGATCAGTCACTCTCAGGAGGATGAAGACAGTTAGTTCAGATCAGTCACTCTCAGGAGGAAGAAGACAGTTAGTTCAGATCAGTCACTCTCAGGAGGAAGAAGACAGTTAGTTTAGATCAGTCACTCTCAGGAGGATGAAGACAGTTAGTTTAGATCAGTCACTCTCAGGAGGATGAAGACTAGAGGACAATAGGAAGATGGGCATGCAGTTCTGGTTAACTCAGTTGGTAGAGCATGGCCCTTGCAGCAACAGAGTTTCTCTCTAGGTTTCTTCCTAGGCAGTGGTGTAAGGTACTTAAGTAAAAATACTTGAAAGTACTACTTCAGTCATTTTTTGGGGTATCTGTACTTTACCTGTGCATATGTGTGTGTGTGTGTGTGTGTGTGTGTGTGTGTGTGTGTGTGTGTGTGTGTGTGTGTGTGTGTGTGTGTGTGTGTGTGTGGGTGTGTGTGAGCATGTGAGCATGTGTGCTTTCACATCTGTCTGTCAGTTTGGTTCTATAACTAGCTTGAGTGGGAAACAGCATCCTTTACAAAATTGCAAGCTAGGCTTTAAAACTACATTTAAAATATTGTAATAAACCCCCATAAACAACCCCCCAGTGAGGTGAGAATTTACACCTCCGAAGGCCCAGTATCTGTTAGTATACAGCTTCACGTCTCACAGTTTGAACCCATTTCATCCTCTATTGCAGCGCTACAAAGCCAAGCCATGGAGAAATAGTTAATGTATTCCACTACAGCATACTGATGAACACTGATAACATGCCTAAAATAGATGAGTGTGACCCTCTCTCTCCCCCTCTCTCTCCCTTTTCTGACCCTCTTTCTCCTTCTACCTATCTCTCCTTCCATCTGTCTCCCTTTTCTGGCTCACTTTCTCCCTCCATACATCCCCCTCTCTCCCTCCATCTCTCTCCCTTTTCTGTCCATCTCTCCCTCCATCTATCCTCTCTCTCTCCCTCCATCTCTATCACTTTTGTGTCTCTCTCTCTCCCTCCAACTCTCTCCATCTTATTTCCCTCTCTCCCCATCTCCCTCCCCCTGCTTCCCCTATCTAGATCCCTTCATCACTCTCCCTCCCTCCCACCCTTTCCCTCTCCCTCTCCATCCCTCCCTCCCTTTCCCACCCCCTCCCTCCCTCCTTCTCTTCCTCTTCCTTTAACCTCCATCTCCCACCCTCTCCCTCTCCATCCCTCCCTCCATCTCCCACCCTCTCCCTCTCCCTCTCTCTCTCCATCTCCCACCCTCTCCCTCCCTCTCCCACCCCCTCCCTCCTTCCTTCTCTCCCTCTTCCTTTAACCTCCATCTCCCACCCTCTCCCTCTCATCTCTCCCTCCATCTCCCACCCTCTTCCTCTCTCGCCATCCCTCTCCATCTCTCTCTCTCTCCCTCCATCTCCCTGCCTCTCCCTCTATCTCCCTCCCCCTCCTTCACCCTACACTCCCTCCCTCTCCCTCCATCTTCCTCCCTCTCCCTCCATCTCCAACCCTCTCCCTCTCCCTCCACCCCACCCCATCCCTCCATCTCCCTCCCTCTCCCTCCATCTCCCTCCCCCTCCATCTCCCACCCTCTCCCTCCATCTCCCTCCCTCCATCTCCCTCCCTCTCCCTCCATCTCCCTCCATCTCCCTCTCCCCCATCTCCCTCCCTCTCCCTCCATCTCCCACCCTCTATCTCCCTCTGCTGTCCCTGATGTATCAGAGTTGTTTCTATCTGTGGACAATCAATCCACTGTGAGACATGCCATGTGCAGGAAAACACACGCATCACCACAGCACCACTGTGATAATGACTAACCAGGTACAAATCTGACACCATCCTATTCTGTATGTAGAGAACAGTAGACCCAGGTACACCACACCACACTACACCACACCAAACTACAGTACAGTACACCACACCACAGCACTCCACACCAAACTACAGAGATGGACTACACTACAGAGATGGAGAGACTGAGGGTTTCACCACTAAAGGTGTCCAGACAGACACACAGAGATGGAGAGACTGAGGGTATCACCACTAAAGGTGTCCAGACAGACAGAGATGGAGAGACTGAGGGTGTCACCACTAAAGGTGTCCAGACACACAGAGATGGAGAGACTGAGGGTATCACCACTAAAGGTGTCCAGACAGACACACAGAGATGGAGAGACTGAGGGTATCACCACTAAAGGTGTCCAGACAGACAGAGATGGAGAGACTGAGGGTGTCACCACTAAAGGTGTCCAGACAGACAGAGATGGAGAGACTGAGGGTATCACCACTAAAGGTGTCCAGACACACAGAGATGGAGAGACTGAGGGTATCACCACTAAAGGTGTCCAGACAGACAGACAGAGATGGAGAGACTGAGGGTTTCACCACTAAAGGTGTCCAGACAGACAGAGATGGAGAGACTGAGGGTTTCACCACTAAAGGTGTCCAGACACACAGAGATGGAGAGACTGAGGGTTTCACCACTAAAGGTGTCCAGACACACAGAGATGGAGAGACTGAGGGTATCACCACTAAAGGTGTCCAGACAGACAGAGATGGAGAGACTGAGGGTTTCACCACTAAAGGTGTCCAGACAGACAGAGATGGAGAGACTGAGGGTGTCACCACTAAAGGTGTCCAGACAGACAGAGATGGAGAGACTGAGGGTATCACCACTAAAGGTGTCCAGACACACAGAGATGGAGAGACTGAGGGTATCACCACTAAAGGTGTCCAGACAGACAGACAGAGATGGAGAGACTGAGGGTTTCACCACTAAAGGTGTCCAGACAGACAGAGATGGAGAGACTGAGGGTTTCACCACTAAAGGTGTCCAGACACACAGAGATGGAGAGACTGAGGGTTTCACCACTAAAGGTGTCCAGACACACAGAGATAGAGAGACTGAGGGTATCACCACTAAAGGTGTCCAGACAGACAGAGATGGAGAGACTGAGGGTTTCACCACTAAAGGTGTCCAGACACGACAGAGATGGAGAGACTGAGGGTGTCACCACTAAAGGTGTCCAGACAGACAGAGATGGAGAGACTGAGGGTTTCACCACTAAAGGTGTCCAGACAGACAGAGATGGAGAGACTGAGGGTTTCACCACTAAAGGTGTCCAGACACACAGAGATGGAGAGACTAAGGGTATCACCACTAAAGGTGTCCAGACAGACAGAGATGGAGAGACTGAGGGTATCACCACTAAAGGTGTCCAGACAGACAGAGATGGAGAGACTGAGGGTTTCACCACTAAAGGTGTCCAGACAGACAGAGATGGAGAGACTGAGGGTATCACCACTAAAGGTGTCCAGACAGACAGAGATGGAGAGACTGAGGGTATCACCACTAAAGGTGTCCAGACAGACAGAGATGGAGAGACTGAGGGTATCACCACTAAAGGTGTCCAGACAGACAGAGATGGAGAGACTGAGGGTATCACCACTAAAGGTGTCCAGACAGACAGAGATGGAGAGACTGAGGGTATCACCACTAAAGGTGTCCAGACAGACAGAGATGGAGAGACTGAGGGTTTCACCACTAAAGGTGTCCAGACAGACAGAGATGGAGAGACTGAGGGTATCACCACTAAAGGTGTCCAGACAGACAGAGATGGAGAGACTGAGGGTTTCACCACTAAAGGTGTCGACAGACACACAGAGATGGAGAGACTGAGGGTATCACCACTAAAGGTGTCCAGACAGACAGACAGAGATGGAGAGACTGAGGGTTTCACCACTAAAGGTGTCCAGACACACAGAGATGGAGATACTGAGGGTATCACCACTAAAGGTGTCCAGACAGACAGAGATGGAGAGACTGAGGGTGTCACCACTAAAGGTGTCCAGACAGACAGAGATGGAGAGACTGAGGGTATCACCACTAAAGGTGTCCAGACAGACAGAGATGGAGAGACTGAGGGTATCACCACTAAAGGTGTCCAGACAGACAGAGATGGAGAGACTGAGGGTGTCACCACTAAAGGTGTCCAGACAGACAGAGATGGAGAGACTGAGGGTGTCACCACTAAAGGTGTCCAGACAGACAGAGATGGAGAGACTGAGGGTATCACCACTAAAGGTGTCCAGACAGACAGAGATGGAGAGACTGAGGGTTTCACCACTAAAGGTGTCCAGACAGACAGAGATGGAGAGACTGAGGGTATCACCACTAAAGGTGTCCAGACAGACAGAGATGGAGAGACTGAGGGTTTCACCACTAAAGGTGTCCAGACAGACAGAGATGGAGAGACTGAGGGTATCACCACTAAAGGTGTCCAGACAGACAGAGATGGAGAGACTGAGGGTTTCACCACTAAAGGTGTCCAGACAGACAGAGATGGAGAGACTGGGGGTTTCACCACTAAAGGTGTCCAGACAGACAGAGATGGAGAGACTGAGGGTTTCACCACTAACGGTGTCCAGACACACAGAGATGGAGAGACTGAGGGTGTCACCACTAAAGGTGTCCAGACAGACAGAGATGGAGAGACTGGGGGTTTCACCACTAAAGGTGTCCAGACAGACAGAGATGGAGAGACTGAGGGTTTCACCACTAAAGGTGTCCAGACAGACACACAGAGATGGAGAGACTGGGGGTTTCACCACTAAAGGCCCATTGACAACAGACATGGCTTCAAATAGAGCCTGTGGAGCCAGATGAGGGGGGTTTCCACTTTTGAGATGATCTAATTGGTTCCATTGCGTCAGGCAAGCTCAATCAATCACTAGCAAAATATTTGAAAGAAACCAAATACTACAAATACTACAAATACTATAGGTAGGGAACAGTGGTCAGTTCACAGACAGACAGACAGACAGACAGACAGACAGACAGACAGACAGACAGACAGACAGACAGACAGACAGACAGACAGACAGACAGACAGACAGACAGACAGACAGACAGACAGACAGACAGACAGACAGACAGACAGACAGACAGACAGACAGACGTTTCTGGCACAAGGAAACAGGTTTGTGATTGAGCTAGTCATCCTCCACGTTTATCTCTTTCTCTCTGAAGGAAGACATCAAGCATCTCCATAAATATGGTACATGGACTATTAGTTGCCGGGAGGAGAATAGCAACAACTCGATATTTTATTTTCCTAGCCTTCTGAAAACACACAAAGGTTTCTGCATGGATAAGATAAAAAAGTCATCCCAGTTACCAGATGAAACCTCAGGGAGACTCCATTTCCCAAGGGCATGGGTAGTCTTTAAAACCTTAGGGAGACTCCATTTCCCCAGCAGATGAAACCTCAGGGAGACTCCATTTCCCCAGCAGATGAAAACTCAGGGAGACTCAATTTCCCCAGTGTGTGGGTGGTCTATTAAACCTCAGGGAGACTCCATTTCCCCAGTGTGTGGGTGGTCTATTAAACCTCAGGGAGACTCCATTTCCCCAGTGTGTGGGTGGTCTATTAAACCTCAGGGAGACTCCATTTCCCCAGCAGATGAAACCTCAGGGAGACTCCATTTCCCCAGTGTGTGAATGGTCTATTAAACCTCAGGGAGACTCCATTTCCCCAGTGTGTGGGTGGTCTATTAAACCTCAGAGAGACTCCATTTCCCCAGTGTGTGGGTGGTCTATTAAACCTCAGGGAGACTCCATTTCCCCAGTGTGTGGGTGGTCTATTAAACCTCAGGGAGACTCCATTTCCCCAGTGTGTGGGTGGTCTATTAAACCTCAGGGAGACTCCATTTCCCCAGCAGATGAAAGCTCAGGGAGACTCCATTTCCCCAGTGTGTGAATGATCTATTAAACCTCAGAGAGACTCCATTTCCCCAGTGTGTGGGTGGTCTATTAAACCTCAGGGAGACTCCATTTCCCCAGTGTGTGGGTGGTCTATTAAACCTCAGGGAGACTCCATTTCCCCAGTGTGTGGGTGGTCTATTAAACCTCAGGGAGACTCCATTTCCCCAGTGTGTGGGTGGTCTATTAAACCTCAGGGAGACTCCATTTCCCCAGTGTGTGGGTGGTCTATTAAACCTCAGGGAGACTCCATTTCCCCAGTGTGTGGGTGGTCTATTAAACCTCAGGGAGACTCCATTTCCCCAGTGTGTGGATGGTCTATTAAACCTCAGGGAGACTCCATTTCCCCAGTGTGTGGGTGGTCTATTAAACCTCAGGGAGACTCCATTTCCCCAGTGTGTGGATGGTCTATGTACAGTAGAGGGAAGGTTTGTGATGTTGAAAAAAAAGAAACTGATTTTCATCAAATAAAAAATCCTGGTTAGACTAGCTTTATCAATCGCTGAGCTTTACCAGCAAGGCTGAGTAATGTACAGTACCGGTCAATAGTTAGGACACCTACTCACTCCAGGGTTTTTCATTTATTTTTCACTATTTTCTACATTGTAGAATAACAATGAAGACATCAACACTATGAAAAAAAACACACATGGAATCATGTAGTAACCAAAGAAAAGTGTTAAACAAATCAAAATATATTTTATATTTGAGATTCTTTCAAATAGCCACCCTTTTCCCTGATGACAGCGGTTGGACAATTTGTTTTTGTAAAAATAAAGAAAACCACTTGAATGCGAAGGTGTCCTAAACATTTAGACTGGTAGTGTATGTAAAACACCTAATACAATACTGTGCTCACCTTTTGCCCTGGTTAAGTAATGTATCTTCCATTCCTCCATAAGCCCATCCACTGGCCAGGGTTTAGGGGATTTAAAAACACAGTCCAGGTCTGATAACCTTTAGACTAGTTTAACCACGTCTTCATATTTTATATAACTCAACTGTATATTACTGTAATATGCAGGGGAGAGTGAAGAGGAGGGGAGTGAGGGAGGGGGGGGGGGGGGGGGTGAGAGAGGGGTGAGAGGGAGGGAGAGAGGGGTGGAGAGGGAGGGAGGGTGATATATATATATATATATATATAGAGAGAGGGAGGGAGAAAGGGAGGGGAGAGAGAGAGAGAGAGAGAGAGCGAAAGAGAGAGAGAGAGAGAGGGATGGGGAGAAGGAGGGAGGGATATAGAGAGAGAGTAAAACATCAAATAATGTATGCAGAGCAGAATTAGGCCAATACCCA
>NC_138307.1:80789118-80939118 GCF_965601325.2 Salmo salar | reverse complement strand
CTGACTGGAGGAGAGAAGAGGAGACAGGCCCAGCTCACTGACTGGAGGAGAGAAGAGGAGACAGGCCCAGCTCACTGACTGGAGGAGAGAAGAGGAGACAGGCCCAGCTCACTGACTGGAGGAGAGAAGAGGAGACAGGCCCGGCTCACTGACTGGAGGAGAGAAGAGGAGACAGGCCCAGCTCACTGACTGGAGGAGAGAAGAGGAGACAGGCCCGGCTCACTGACTGGAGGAGAGAAGAGGAGACAGGCCCAGCTCACTGACTGGAGGAGAGAAGAGGAGACAGGCCCAGCTCACTGACTGGAGGAGAGAAGAGGAGACAGGCCCAGCTCACTGACTGGAGGAGAGAAGAGGAGACAGGCCCAGCTCACTGACTGGAGGAGAGAAGAGGAGACAGGCCCAGCTCACTGACTGGAGGAGAGAAGAGGAGACAGGCCCAGCTCACTGACTGGAGGAGAGAAGAGGAGACAGGCCCGGCTCACTGACTGGAGGAGAGAAGAGGAGACAGGCCCAGCTCACTGACTGGAGGAGAGAAGAGGAGACAGGCCCGGCTCACTGACTGGAGGAGAGAAGAGGAGACAGGCCCAGCTCACTGACTGGAGGAGAGAAGAGGAGACAGGCCCAGCTCACTGACTGGAGGAGAGAAGAGGAGACAGGCCCAGCTCACTGACTGGAGGAGAGAAGAGGAGACAGGCCCAGCTCACTGACTGGAGGGAGAGAAGAGGAGACAGGCCCAGCTCACTGACTGGAGGAGAGAAGAGGAGACAGGCCCAGCTCACTGACTGAGGAGAGAAGAGGAGGGCTCACTGGGAGATGTGACCTGGCAGCCGTGAAAAGGACAGATTTTAAGGGCTGTTTCCCAAATGGCACCCTATTCCCTTTATAGTGCACTACTTTAGAACCAGGGCCCCATAGGGATCTGATCAAATGTAGTGCACTATAAAGGGAATAGAGTGCCATTTGGGATGCCGATGGAAATTTCACTTCAACTTAACATGTAATTCAGGTGTCAGTTCTCTGTAGACAGTTCGCTAGAGATCATTCTGTCTCTACAGGAAGACAACAACTGTATCAGTCCTCATGCACTTGTTTCACATTCATTTTTTCACTTCGTGTCAAGCTTAGAATTTAGATCAAAACCATATTGACACAATACAACAAATCAGAAATCAAGTAAATAATAAACCTGATTACGCAAAAAAGTAGCAACAATTAAAAAAAACATTTTAAAACTCCTATCTGTCTCCAGCAACATGACTGAGAGCGTTCAGCTGTGTCTGTCTAAAAGCACACAGTGTTTCTCAGTGGAGAGAGAACAACACTATGGCTGCACCACCAAACACCTGTGTGTTGGTCCTTCATTCAGCCATGTGTGTGTGTGTGTGTGTGTGTGTGTGTGTGTGTGTGTGTGTGTGTGTGTGTGTGTGTGTGTGTGTGTGTGTGTGTGTGTGTGTGTGTGCCTATGTGTGTGTGTGTGTGTGTGTGTGTGTGTGTGTGTGTGTGTGTGTGTGTGTGTGTGTGTGTGTGTGTGTGTGTGTGTGTGTGTGTGCCTATGTGTGTGTGTGTGTGTGTGCCTATGTGTGTGTGTGTGTGTGTGTGTGTGTGTGTGTGTGTGTGTGTGTGTGTGTGTGTGTGTGTGTGTGTGTGTGTGTGTGTGTGTGTGTGTGTGTGTGTGTGTGCGTGTGTGTGTGTGTGTGTGTGTGCCTGTTAGCAGATCTGAACCCTTGGAGCCCACCACGGAGGCCTGATAGAGTGGACAGACAGAGGGAAGGAGAGCGAGCGTGAAATACCCCTCTGCCCAGGCAGCCGGACCAGGCCAGCCTCAGCTAGCTAGACCACGCATCACAGCACATCAGGACACACACCTTCACACACCTTACCCTGCGGCCTCTTCAGCCTCTGTTTTTGTTTCCCGTCACTAGAGAGATGTTTTACATCTACACTAACAGAGTGTAAAACGCCAGAAACCTTGTCCGTCGGCTCCTCTCTACGAATATGTTTTAATGTCAACACTAGCCTATCACTTAGGATGCACGGCCAATACACTGGCTACATTTGTTTCTGGCTAAGTGGTATGCTAGTACTACATCATAGAGATATCAGACCACAGACTATATCTGTTCTATCCTGATGTTAAAAGTATATTTACTAGTACTACATCATAGAGATATCAGACCACAGACTATATCTGTTCTATCCTGATGTTAAAAGTATATTTACTAGTACTACATCATAGAGATATCAGACCACAGACTATATCTGTTCTATCCTGATGTTAAAAGTATATTTACTAGTACTACATCATAGAGATATCAGACCACAGACTATATCTGTTCTATCCTGATGTTAAAAGTATATTTACTAGTACTACATCATAGAGATATCAGACCACAGACTATATCTGTTCTATCCTGATGTTAAAAGTATTTTTACTAGTACTACATCATAGAGATATCAGACCACAGACTATATCTGTTCTATCCTGATGTTAAAAGTATATTTACTAGTACTACATCATAGAGATATCAGACCACAGACTATATCTGTTCTATCCTGATGTTAAAAGTATATTTACTAGACCTACATCATAGAGATATCAGACCACAGACTATATCTGTTCTATCCTGATGTTAAAAGTATATTTATGCGTCACAAATAGCACCCTATTTCCTATATAGTCCACTACTTTACACCAGAACCCTATTCCCTATATAGTGCACAACCTTACACCAGGGCCCTATTCCCTATATAGTGCACTACTTTACACCAGGGCCCAGTCAAAAGTAGTGAACTTTGTAGGGAATGGGGTGCCATTTATGATGCATGTTAACAGCCCGTTCTGATAAGCCTGGGTTGTCATGAAGTATGAGTAGCCACAGACAGCACAGAGTTACAGTCAGAATGGACTTTTAAACAGCCATCCATTACTCTGGGAAATGACAGGAAATACACTGGAGACACTGGAGAACCATAGGAGGCTGATGATGACCTGCTGGGTCTGTAGGTGGAGCACAACAATGGACCAAACGCTTGGCATACATGGTGGTTGATTGCTGAGTGGCGTAAAGCTGTTCCACCTACAACTAATAATCACCACCCATCACCTCAGAGAGAGAGAGCTACAGATGTAGAATCTTTATTTGAGCCAGTTTGCGCCAGCAGAAATATAATCCTACAGCTACAGGAAATGTGAATCAGGTGGATTGTAATTCATCTAAATGTTTGATTTTTCGTTAGGGCAAATCAAGTCTGACATTTTTGCAAAAATTAGAAGCCTTTTTAAACCTCAAATAAACTAGAAGTTTGCAAGAGTGATCAAATTAAGATCCTACATCCGTATCAGGCTATCAGCCTATCACCTGCCTGTGTTTGATTAGAGGGTGTCGAACGTTTGACCACCTGATGCCGCCACCTACCTCACAGCCATGGCAACCCGAGGGAGAGAGAGACAGAGAGAGAGAGAGAGGTAGAGGTAGAGGTAGAGGTAGAGAGAGAGAGAGAGAGAGAGAGAGAGAGAGAGAGAGAGAGAGAGAGAGAGAGAGAGAGAGAGAGAGAGAGAGAGACCTGGTAGGGCAGGAAGCTTGGCCCCAGTGATGTACTGGGCTGTACACACTACCCTCTGCAGTGCCTTGCAGTCGGAGGCCGAGCAGTTGCCATACCAGGCAGTGATGCAACCAGTCAGGATGCTCTCGATGGTGCAGCTGTAGAACCTTTTGAGGATCATGCCAAATCTTTTCAGTCTCCCGAGGGGGAATAGGTTTGTCGTGCCCTCTTCACAACTGTATTGGTGTGCTTGGACCATTTTAGTTTGTTGGTGATGTGGACACCAAGGAACTTGAAGCTCTCAACCTGCTCCACTACAGCCCCGTCGATGAGAATGAGGGCGTGCTCGGTCCTCCTTTTCCTGTAGTCCACAATCATCTCCTTTGTCTTGATCACATTGAGGGAGAGGTTATTGTCCTTACACCACACGGTCAGGTCTCTGACCTCCTCCCTATAGGCTGTCTCGACGTTGTCGGTGATCAGGCCTACCACTGTTGTGTCATCGGCAAACTTAATGATGGTCTTGGAGTCATGCCTGGCCGTGCATGACTCCATGAGTGAACAGGGAGTACAGGTGGGGACTGAGCACGCACCCCTGAGGGGCCCCTGTTTTGAGAATCACTACATACGGGATAGGGCCCTGGTCAAAAGTAGTGCACTACATATGGGATAGGGCCCTGGTCAAAAGTAGTGCACTACATAGGGGATAAGGCCTGGGTCAAAAGTAGTGCACTACATAGGGAATAGGGTACCATTTCGGACACACACACACTATTTCAGCATTCAAAGAGGGAGTAAGAGGGCGTCAGACAGAAAGACAGAGAGATTGAGAGAGACGGAGAGAGAAGGACAGTTGAAGAGTGGTAGAGATGACAGAGATAGAAAGAGATGGCAGAATGAAACAAAGCGAATGAGAGAGATGTTGAGAGAAGGAGAGAGAAGAGGGGTAGAGATGACGGAGATAGAAAGAGATGGCAGAATGAAACAAAGAGGAGGAGGAGGAGATGAAGAGAACTGGATGAAGATATAGAGAGAGATAGAAAGAGATGACAGAATGAAACAAAGAGGAGGAGGAGGAGGAGGAGGAGGAGGAGGAGGAGGGAGTAAATGAAGAGAACTGGATGAAGATCTAGAGAGAGATAGAACGAGATGACAGAATGAAACAAAGTGGATGAGGAGGAGGAGGGAAGAGATGAAGAGAACTGGATGAAGATATAGAGAGAGATAGAACGAGATGACCGAATGAAACAAAGAGGAGGAGGAGGAGGAGGAGGAGATGAAGAGAACTGGATGAAGATCTAGAGATAGATAGAACGAGATGACAGAATGAAACAAAGAGGAGGAGGAGGAGGAGATGAAGAGAACTGGATGAAGATCTAGAGAGAGATAGAACGAGATGGCAGAATGAAACAAAGCGGAGGAGGAGGAGGAGGGAGGAGATGAAGAGACCGGGATGAAGATCTAGATAGAGATAGAAAGAGATGACGTTTTAGAGGATTACAGTGACAGGACTGTCATGAGCCGAGGGCAGCGATGGTCACTGGGGGCAACGTTGGATGCGAGGGGTGAATGCCGAATGCTGACCCTGGCCTTGCTAACTGACAGACAGACAGAGAGAGGAGCGAAGGAGAGAGGGAATGAAGAACCGAGAGCGCTCCAGAGGGGATCAGTGAAGCGAGACGCTGTCACCACCAAGCCTGAGCCAGTATGATCCTCCCTCCCCTCCTCCATCCCTAAATCCATTCCTCCCTCCCTCCCCTCCTCCATCCATCCTTCACTCCCTCACCTCCTCCATCCATCCCTCCCTCCCCTCCATCCCTCCATCTCTCCCTCCAGCACTCCCCTGCCTCTACATCTCTGGCTTCATTCCTACCCTTATTACCCCCTCATTCCCTCAACCCCTATACACACACACACACACACACACACACACACACACACACACACACACACACACACACACACACACACACACACACACACACAGACATAACCCCCCCCCCCCCCACACACACACACACACACACAGACATAACCCACACACAATACACACACACACACACACACACACACACACACACACACACACACACACACACACACACACACACACACACACACACACACACACACACACACACACACACACACACACACACACACACACACACACACACAGACATAACCCCCCCCCACACACACGCACACACACAGACATAACCCCCCCACACACACACACACACACAGACATAACCCACACACACACACACACACACAGACATAACACACACACACACACACACAGACATAACACACACACAACCCTCCTGAGCTGTGGATTAGAAACAGCATATCAGAGGGTAGACCATTAATAAAGAGTTCTTCCTGTTCCGTCATGCCCTTCAGTTTGAGCACAAAGACATACTTCTGATAGTACAGTTCCATATAAAATACATACTTCTGATAGTACTGTTCCATATAAAATATAGACTTCTGAGAGTACTGTTCCATATAAAATATAGACTTCTGAGAGTACTGTTCCATATAAAATATAGACTTCTGATAGTACTGTTCCCTATAAAATATAGACTTCTGATAGTACTGTTCCATATAAAATATAGACTTCTGAGAGTACTGTTCCATATAAAATATAGACTTCTGAGAGTACTGTTCCATATAAAATATAGACTTCTGATAGTACTGTTCCATATAAAATATAGACTTCTGAGAGTACTGTTCCATATAAAATATAGACTTCTGATAGTACTGTTCCATATAAAATATAGACTTCTGAGAGTACTGTTCCATATAAAGTACATACTTCTGATAGTACTGTTCCATATAAAGTACATACTTCTGATAGTACTGTTCCATATAAAGTACATACTTCTGATAGTACTGTTCCATATAAAAGACATACTTCTGAGAGTACTGTTCCATATAAAAGACATACTTCTGAGAATACTGTTCCATATCAAAGATAGACTTCTGAGTACAGATGGGAATTACATGGCAGTGTGAACACACAGGAACTACTGTAAGACAGTGCCGGCCATTGATCATTTGGACGGCTGGGAGTCTTGCATTATCCTTCTCAGTAAGTGTAACAATGTAAAACGACTATAGGTGCTTTGCAGACACCGATTTCACTCCGGCTGAGAAGTGTTCACAAAACAACTAATCTATTATCAATCTCCTGATGAGGCTGTAGTAATATGACACAGCAGTGAGACTCGTTATCTAAATGATGTCAGTTTATTGTCATTTCTACCCAGTAATAATGGGGGACGGTGGCCATTCATATATCACTCTACAGGAGATTCATTTGTGAGAGAGACTGTACTTTATAGAAATAGGAAGAGAGACAGTGGAACGGAGGGAGGGAGAGATGGAATGGAGAGACGGATTGGTAAAGAAAGAAGTGTATTCAGCTTGATATTCCTCACTGTCAACACAGTTAAATACAACAGCAGTAATTAACTCGGCTTGGTGGATTACGTCCACGTGCTTCGGGAGCCTGCAAACCTGTGTCAATTTACAATTAAAAAAACAACGGGGGGAGAGAGGAAGAGGGGAGGTGGAATACGAGAGGAGGAACGGGGGATGAAGGCTGAAAGACAAAGGAAGAGGTAGGAAGAAAGAACGTGAGGGAACGTGAGTTACATTAATTAATATCAGAGAAAAGGAGTTGGACGAGAGCCAAAGCTCATTAGAAAAAATGTAGAAGCCAAAGGACAGATATAGAGCAGGATATAGGTCTGAATACAGGCCTGGATATTGAGCAGGATATAGGTCTGAATACAGGCCTGGATATAGAGCAGGATATAGGTCTGAATACAGGCCTGGATATAGAGCAGGATATAGGTCTGGATACAGGCCTGGATATAGAGCAGGATATAGGTCTGGATACAGGCCTGGATATAGAGCAGGATATAGGTCTGAATACAGGCCTGGATATAGAGCAGGATATAGGTCTGAATACAGGCCTGGATATAGAGCAGGATATAGGTCTGAATACAGGCCTGGATATAGAGCAGGATATAGGTCTGGATACAGGCCTGGATATAGAGCAGGATATAGGTCTGGATACAGGCCTGGATATAGAGCAGGATATAGGTCTGAATACAGGCCTGGATATAGAGCAGGATATAGGTCTGAATACAGGCCTGGATATAGGGCTGGATACAGGGCTGGATAAGGGGTTGATACAGGGCTGGATAGTGTTTAACTGACGTGTTTAACTGAGGCCTAGATAAAGTGGTTGATTGATATAGGGCAGGGTATAGGGCTGGATACAGGGCTGGATATAGGGCTGGATATAGTGTTTAACTGACGTGTTTAACTGAGGCCTAGATAAAGTGGTTGATTGATATAGGGCTGGATATAGGGGTCAACTGATTATACCGCTGTAAGCTTAATAAAATCATGTAAGATCATGTCCACCCTATTAGGAGCAGTAACATGAACAGGTTCAAGGCTGTAATGATGACCATGACGATCAATGGGTTTCTGTGTTCTGTTATGACATGATGGCGTCTGACACTGTACTCCTTGAGAAAGAGATCTTCTGACCTCAATGTGATTTCCTGGTTCAATAAAGCTTTAAAAACGGAACTGTATATCTGAGTGTTGTGAATTCATATTTTGTGTTAGTGCTTCTGAGAAGCACAAGTACTCAGACAGACTCGCTCTTCTGATATCTTTCCTCAGTCCTGAAACGCGTTTGGAAAAGACTACGTGACGTAATCTGGGCCTAATCTAATTACCCATGACACTACTGATATCTAATACTCAACCTACTGCTAATAGATTTCAAAAAGATGAAATGAAAAGGCAGAGTCATTTAAGCGGTAGTCGGTACAGACAAGCTGATCTACACTCTTTTCAGAAATATCCAACTGTCAAATACGGAGTAAGAATCGCCTATGAAAAAAAAGGTCTCTTGGGTTAGCTGTTTTTCCAGCTGACACGAGAGGGTGAGGATTTGGATCAATGCTTTAAAGCAGCCCTCCTAAAGCCTTTCTGTCCATCCCATCTATCAACCCCGTCCTCCACCGCTTGTATACTGTTCTCCAGAGCCCTAACCTTTGACCCTATGAGCCGAGGTCAGATATCCAGCTACTGTTCAGGACAGTCAGAGGATGCATCACAAATGCTACCGTAATCCTTATATAGTGCACTACTTTTTCTGTGTGCCCTGGTCAAAAGTGATTCACAGGGAGCCATTTGGGACACAGACAGAGAATATCTATAGGTCCTCTCATGACTTCCTCCTCCTGTACTTCCTCACAGACAGAGGAGATAGCCTGGTCCTCTCATGACTTCCTCCTCCTGTACTTCCTCACAGACAGAGTAGATAGCCTGGTCCTCTCATGACTTCCTCCTCCTGTACTTCCTCACAGACAGAGTAGATAGCCTGGTCCTCTCATGACTTCCTCCTCCTGTACTTCCTCACAGACAGAGTAGATAGCCTGGTCCTCTCATGACTTCCTCCTCCTGTACTTCCTCACAGACAGAGGAGATAGCCTGGTCCTCTCATGACTTCCTCCTCCTGTACTTCCTCACAGACAGAGGAGATAGTCTGGTCCTTTAATGACTTTCCTTCTCCTGTACTTCCTCAGGATTCCATCCACACCACTGACTCATACTCCCACTAACACACTCATTACCGTATCACGGCAACAGAGAAACACAGATATTTGCATTCATGTACCAGCATCTCACACATAGTAGACTTATTAGGCAGGAACAGATGCTGAAGTTATATTCTCTGTCTCTCTGTCTCTCTGTCTCTCTCTCTCTCTCTCTGTCTCTCTCTCTCTCTCTCTCTCTCTCTCTCTCTCTCTCTCTCTCTCTCTCTCTCTCTCTCTCTCTCAGCATACTACTCTGCATCCCACTGCTGGCTCACCTCTGAAGCTAAGCAGGGTTGGCGCTGTTCGGTGCTGATGGAGGTGATGCTGGAGTGCCAGTAGGAGGTACTATTTCCTCTGGTCCCAAAAAATATCCCAATGCCCTCGGGCAATGATTGGGGACATTGCCCTGTGTAGGGTGCTGTCTTTCAGATGGGACGTTAAACAGGTTTCCTGACTCTCTGTGGTCACTAAAGATCCCAAGGTAGTCATCATAAGAGTAGGGGTGTTAACCCTGGTGTCCTGGCTAAATTCCCAATCTGAACCTCACACCATCATGGCCACCTAATCATCCCCAGCTTCTAATTGGCTCATTCCTCAGTGCTGCTGTTTAAAAACCACACACACACACACACACACACACACACACACACACACACACACACACACACACACACACACACACACACACACACACACACACACACACACACACACACACACACACACACACACACACACACACAGAGACAACCCTATTCTATAGTTGTGTGTAGCAGAATGCGGTTGGCAGACACATACCCACTGAGCCAGAGAGAGACTGTCTTTTTATAGCTGCACATTATGGATTTTCCTTCAGTCACAGAGAGCTCAGGGCCTGGCCCAGCCTGGCACACACTCACCCACACACACACACACACACACACACACACACACACACACACACACACACACACACACACACACACACACACACACACACACACACACACACACACACACACACCCACATACACGTACAGCACAGCCCTGCATGGTGAAAGATTCCCTCTAATTCCTCCTGTGTGTCCCCGCTTCCTTTCCCTCCCTCCATCCTTCCCTCCTTCCTCCTTCACTTTATTTCTCTTTTTGAGTTAACACTGGGCTATTCCCCCTAGTCTTCTCTTTTGAGTTAACACTGGACTATTCCCCCTAGTCTTCTCTTTTTGAGTTAACACTGGGCTATTCCCCCTAGTCTTCTCTTTTTGAGTTAACACTGGTCTATTCCCCCTAGTCTTCTCTTTTTGAGTTAACACTGGGCTATTCCCCCTAGTCTTCTCTTTTTGAGTTAACACAGGTCTATTCCCCCTAGTCTTCTCTTTTGAGTTAACACTGGACTATTCCCCCTAGTCTTCTCTTTTGAGTTAACACTGGACTATTCCCCCTAGTCTTCTCTTTTTGAGTTAACACTGGTCTATTCCCCCTAGTCTTCTCCTTTTGAGTTAACACTGGTCTATTCCCCCTAGTCTTCTCTTTTTGAGTTAACACAGGTCTATTCCCCCTAGTCTTCTCTTTTGAGTTAACACTGGTCTATTCCCCCTAGTCTTCTCTTTTTGAGTTAACACTGGTCTATTCCCCCTAGTCTTCCTCTTTTTGAGTTAACACTGGTCTATTCCCCCTAGTCTTCTCTTTTGAGTTAACACTGGTCTATTCCCCCTAGTCTTCTCTTTTTGAGTTAACACTGGTCTATTCCCCCTAGTCTTCCTCTTTTGAGTTAACACTGGACTATTCCCCCTAGTCTTCTCTTTTTGAGTTAACACTGGGCTATTCCCCCTAGTCTTCTCTTTTGAGTTAACACTGGTCTATTCCCCCTAGTCTTCTCCTTTTGAGTTAACACTGGTCTATTCCCCCTAGTCTTCTCTTTTTGAGTTAACACTGGGCTATTCCCCCTAGTCTTCTCTTTTGAGTTAACACTGGTCTATTCCCCCTAGTCTTCTCTTTTGAGTTAACACTGGACTATTCCCCCTAGTCTTCTCTTTTGAGTTAACACTGGTCTATTCCCCCTAGTCTTCTCTTTTGAGTTAACACTGGACTATTCCCCCTAGTCTTCTCTTTTGAGTTAACACTGGACTATTCCCCCTAGTCTTCTCCTTTTGAGTTAACACTGGACTATTCCCCCTAGTCTTCTCTTTTGAGTTAACACTGGACTATTCCCCCTAGTCTTCTCTTTTGAGTTAACACTGGTCTATTCCCCCTAGTCTTCTCTTTTTGAGTTAACACTGGTCTATTCCCCCTAGTCTTCTCTTTTGAGTTAACACTGGACTATTCCCCCTAGTCTTCTCTTTTTGAGTTAACACTGGTCTATTCCCCCTAGTCTTCTCTTTTTGAGTTAACACTGGACTATTCCCCCTAGTCTTCTCTTTTTGAGTTAACACTGGTCTATTCCCCCTAGTCTTCTCTTTTGAGTTAACACAGGTCTATTCCCCCTAGTCTTCTCTTTTTGAGTTAACACTGGTCTATTCCCCCTAGTCTTCTCCTTTTGAGTTAACACTGGTCTATTCCCCCTAGTCTTCTCTTTTTGAGTTAACACTGGGCTATTCCCCCTAGTCTTCTCTTTTTGAGTTAACACTGGTCTATTCCCCCTAGTCTTCTCTTTTTGAGTTAACACTGGGCTGTTCCCCCTAGTCTTCTCTTTTTGAGATAACACTGGGCTATTCCCCCTAGTCTTCTCTTTTTGAGTTAACACTGGGCTATTCCCCCTAGTCTTCTCTTTTTGAGTTAACACTGGTCTATTCCCCCTAGTCTTCTCTTTTGAGTTAACACTGGTCTATTCCCCCTAGTCTTCTCTTTTGAGTTAACACTGGGCTATTCCCCCTAGTCTTCTCTTTTTGAGTTAACACTGGTCTATTCCCCCTAGTCTTCCTCTTTTTGAGTTAACACTGGTCTATTCCCCCTAGTCTTCTCTTTTGAGTTAACACTGGTCTATTCCCCCTAGTCTTCTCTTTTTGAGTTAACACTGGTCTATTCCCCCTAGTCTTCCTCTTTTGAGTTAACACTGGACTATTCCCCCTAGTCTTCTCTTTTTGAGTTAACACTGGGCTATTCCCCCTAGTCTTCTCTTTTGAGTTAACACTGGTCTATTCCCCCTAGTCTTCTCCTTTTGAGTTAACACTGGTCTATTCCCCCTAGTCTTCTCTTTTTGAGTTAACACTGGGCTATTCCCCCTAGTCTTCTCTTTTGAGTTAACACTGGTCTATTCCCCCTAGTCTTCTCTTTTGAGTTAACACTGGACTATTCCCCCTAGTCTTCTCTTTTGAGTTAACACTGGTCTATTCCCCCTAGTCTTCTCTTTTGAGTTAACACTGGACTATTCCCCCTAGTCTTCTCTTTTGAGTTAACACTGGACTATTCCCCCTAGTCTTCTCCTTTTGAGTTAACACTGGACTATTCCCCCTAGTCTTCTCTTTTGAGTTAACACTGGACTATTCCCCCTAGTCTTCTCTTTTGAGTTAACACTGGTCTATTCCCCCTAGTCTTCTCTTTTTGAGTTAACACTGGTCTATTCCCCCTAGTCTTCTCTTTTGAGTTAACACTGGACTATTCCCCCTAGTCTTCTCTTTTTGAGTTAACACTGGTCTATTCCCCCTAGTCTTCTCTTTTTGAGTTAACACTGGACTATTCCCCCTAGTCTTCTCTTTTTGAGTTAACACTGGTCTATTCCCCCTAGTCTTCTCTTTTGAGTTAACACAGGTCTATTCCCCCTAGTCTTCTCTTTTTGAGTTAACACTGGTCTATTCCCCCTAGTCTTCTCCTTTTGAGTTAACACTGGTCTATTCCCCCTAGTCTTCTCTTTTTGAGTTAACACTGGGCTATTCCCCCTAGTCTTCTCTTTTTGAGTTAACACTGGTCTATTCCCCCTAGTCTTCTCTTTTTGAGTTAACACTGGTCTATTCCCCCTAGTCTTCTCTTTTTGAGTTAACACTGGACTATTCCCCCTAGTCTTCTCTTTTTGAGTTAACACTGGACTATTCCCCCTAGTCTTCTCTTTTTGAGTTAACACTGGTCTATTCCCCCTAGTCTTCTCTTTTTGAGTTAACACTGGTCTATTCCCCCTAGTCTTCTCTTTTGAGTTAACACTGGGCTATTCCCCCTAGTCTTCTCTTTTTGAGTTAACACTGGTCTATTCCCCCTAGTCTTCCTCTTTTGAGTTAACACTGGTCTATTCCCCCTAGTCTTCTCTTTTTGAGTTAACACTGGACTATTCCCCCTAGTCTTCTCTTTTTGAGTTAACACTGGTCTATTCCCCCTAGTCTTCTCTTTTTGAGTTAACACTGGACTATTCCCCCTAGTCTTCTCTTTTTGAGTTAACACTGGGCTATTCCCCCTAGTCTTCTCTTTTTGAGTTAACACTGGACTATTCCCCCTAGTCTTCTCTTTTTGAGTTAACACTGGTCTATTCCCCCTAGTCTTCTCTTTTTGAGTTAACACTGGACTATTCCCCCTAGTCTTCTCTTTTTGAGTTAACACTGGGCTGTTCCCCCTAGTCTTCTCTTTTGAGTTAACACTGGACTATTCCCCCTAGTCTTCTCTTTTGAGTTAACACTGGTCTATTCCCCCTAGTCTTCTCTTTTTGAGTTAACACTGGACTATTCCCCCTAGTCTTCTCTTTTGAGTTAACACTGGACTATTCCCCCTAGTCTTCTCTTTTTGAGTTAACACTGGTCTATTCCCCCTAGTCTTCTCTTTTTGAGTTAACACTGGTCTATTCCCCCTAGTCTTCTCTTTTTGAGTTAACACTGGTCTATTCCCCCTAGTCTTCTCTTTTTGAGTTAACACTGGTCTATTCCCCCTAGTCTTCTCTTTTTGAGTTAACACTGGGCTATTCCCCCTAGTCTTCTCTTTTTGAGTTAACACTGGTCTATTCCCCCTAGTCTTCTCTTTTTGAGTTAACACTGGTCTATTCCCCCTAGTCTTCTCTTTTTGAGTTAACACTGGGCTGTTCCCCCTAGTCTTCTCTTTTTGAGTTAACACTGGGCTATTCCCCCTAGTCTTCTCTTTTTGAGTTAACACTGGTCTATTCCCCCTAGTCTTCTCTTTTTGAGTTAACACTGGACTATTCCCCCTAGTCTTCTCTTTTGAGTTAACACTGGTCTATTCCCCCTAGTCTTCTCTTTTTGAGTTAACACTGGGCTATTCCCCCTAGTCTTCTCTTTTTGAGTTAACACTGGACTATTCCCCCTAGTCTTCTCTTTTTGAGTTAACACTGGGCTATTCCCCCTAGTCTTCCTCTTTTTGAGTTAACACTGGACTATTCCCCCTAGTCTTCTCTTTTTGAGTTAACACTGGTCTATTCCCCCTAGTCTTCTCTTTTTGAGTTAACACTGGACTATTCCCCCTAGTCTTCTCTTTTTGAGTTAACACTGGTCTATTCCCCCTAGTCTTCTCTTTTTGAGTTAACACTGGACTATTCCCCCTAGTCTTCTCTTTTTGAGTTAACACTGGACTATTCCCCCTAGTCTTCTCTTTTGAGTTAACACTGGTCTATTCCCCCTAGTCTTCTCTTTTTGAGTTAACACTGGGCTATTCCCCCTAGTCTTCTCTTTTTGAGTTAACACTGGACTATTCCCCCTAGTCTTCTCTTTTTGAGTTAACACTGGGCTATTCCCCCTAGTCTTCCTCTTTTTGAGTTAACACTGGACTATTCCCCCTAGTCTTCTCTTTTTGAGTTAACACTGGTCTATTCCCCCTAGTCTTCTCTTTTTGAGTTAACACTGGACTATTCCCCCTAGTCTTCTCTTTTTGAGTTAACACTGGTCTATTCCCCCTAGTCTTCTCTTTTTGAGTTAACACTGGTCTATTCCCCCTAGTCTTCTCTTTTTGAGTTAACACTGGTCTGTTCCCCCTAGTCTTCTCTTTTTGAGTTAACACTGGTCTATTCCCCCTAGTCTTCTCCTTTTGAGTTAACACTGGTCTATTCCCCCTAGTCTTCTCTTTTTGAGTTAACACTGGTCTATTCCCCCTAGTCTTCCTCTTTTGAGTTAACACTGGTCTATTCCCCCTAGTCTTCTCTTTTTGAGTTAACACTGGTCTATTCCCCCTAGTCTTCCTCTTTTGAGTTAACACTGGTCTATTCCCCCTAGTCTTCTCTTTTGAGTTAACACTGGACTATTCCCCCTAGTCTTCTCTTTTTGAGTTAACACTGGTCTATTCCCCCTAGTCTTCTCTTTTTGAGTTAACACTGGTCTATTCCCCCTAGTCTTCCTCTTTTTGAGTTAACACTGGTCTATTCCCCCTAGTCTTCTCTTTTTGAGTTAACACTGGACTATTCCCCCTAGTCTTCTCTTTTTGAGTTAACACTGGTCTATTCCCCCTAGTCTTCCTCTTTTTGAGTTAACACTGGTCTATTCCCCCTAGTCTTCTCTTTTTGAGTTAACACTGGTCTATTCCCCCTAGTCTTCTCTTTTTGAGTTAACACTGGTCTATTCCCCCTAGTCTTCTCTTTTTGAGTTAACACTGGACTATTCCCCCTAGTCTTCTCTTTTTGAGTTAACACTGGTCTGTTCCCCCTAGTCTTCTCTTTTTGAGTTAACACTGGGCTATTCCCCCTAGTCTTCTCTTTTTGAGTTAACACTGGTCTATTCCCCCTAGTCTTCTCTTTTGAGTTAACACTGGACTATTCCCCCTAGTCTTCTCTTTTTGAGTTAACACTGGTCTATTCCCCCTAGTCTTCTCTTTTTGAGTTAACACTGGTCTATTCCCCCTAGTCTTCTCTTTTTGAGTTAACACTGGACTATTCCCCCTAGTCTTCTCTTTTTGAGTTAACACTGGTCTATTCCCCCTAGTCTTCTCTTTTTGAGTTAACACTGGACTATTCCCCCTAGTCTTCTCTTTTGAGTTAACACTGGTCTATTCCCCCTAGTCTTCTCTTTTTGAGTTAACACTGGGCTATTCCCCCTAGTCTTCTCTTTTTGAGTTAACACTGGGCTATTCCCCCTAGTCTTCTCTTTTTGAGTTAACACTGGTCTATTCCCCCTAGTCTTCTCTTTTTGAGTTAACACTGGACTATTCCCCCTAGTCTTCTCTTTTGAGTTAACACTGGTCTATTCCCCCTAGTCTTCTCTTTTGAGTTAACACTGGTCTATTCCCCCTAGTCTTCTCTTTTTGAGTTAACACTGGACTATTCCCCCTAGTCTTCTCTTTTGAGATAACACTGGTCTATTCCCCCTAGTCTTCTCTTTTGAGTTAACACTGGTCTATTCCCCCTAGTCTTCTCTTTTGAGATAACACTGGTCTATTCCCCCTAGTCTTCTCTTTTGAGTTAACACTGGACTATTCCCCCTAGTCTTCTCTTTTGAGTTAACACTGGACTATTCCCCCTAGTCTTCTCTTTTTGAGTTAACACTGGTCTATTCCCCCTAGTCTTCTCTTTTGAGTTAACACTGGTCTATTCCCCCTAGTCTTCTCTTTTTGAGTTAACACTGGGCTATTCCCCCTAGTCTTCTCTTTTGAGTTAACACTGGTCTATTCCCCCTAGTCTTCTCTTTTGAGTTAACACTGGTCTATTCCCCCTAGTCTTCTCTTTTGAGTTAACACTGGTCTATTCCCCCTAGTCTTCTCTTTTTGAGTTAACACTGGTCTATTCCCCCTAGTCTTCTCTTTTGAGTTAACACTGGTCTATTCCCCCTAGTCTTCTCTTTTTGAGTTAACACTGGTCTATTCCCCCTAGTCTTCTCTTTTGAGTTAACACTGGACTATTCCCCCTAGTCTTCTCTTTTTGAGTTAACACTGGTCTATTCCCCCTAGTCTTCTCTTTTTGAGTTAACACTGGACTATTCCCCCTAGTCTTCTCTTTTTGAGTTAACACTGGTCTATTCCCCCTAGTCTTCTCTTTTTGAGTTAACACTGGACTATTCCCCCTAGTCTTCTCTTTTTGAGTTAACACTGGTCTATTCCCCCTAGTCTTCTCTTTTTGAGTTAACACTGGTCTATTCCCCCTAGTCTTCTCTTTTTGAGTTAACACTGGTCTATTCCCCCTAGTCTTCTCTTTTTGAGTTAACACTGGACTATTCCCCCTAGTCTTCTCTTTTTGAGTTAACACTGGACTATTCCCCCTAGTCTTCTCTTTTTGAGTTAACACTGGTCTATTCCCCCTAGTCTTCTCTTTTGAGTTAACACTGGACTATTCCCCCTAGTCTTCTCTTTTTGAGTTAACACTGGTCTATTCCCCCTAGTCTTCTCTTTTTGAGTTAACACTGGACTATTCCCCCTAGTCTTCTCTTTTGAGTTAACACTGGACTATTCCCCCTAGTCTTCTCTTTTTGAGTTAACACTGGTCTATTCCCCCTAGTCTTCTCTTTTTGAGTTAACACTGGACTATTCCCCCTAGTCTTCTCTTTTTGAGTTAACACTGGTCTATTCCCCCTAGTCTTCTCTTTTTGAGTTAATACTTGGTCATTTCCCCCCTAGTCTTCTCTTTTTGAGTTAACACTGGGCTATTCCCCCTAGTCTTCTCTTTTTGAGTTAACACTGGACTATTCCCCCTAGTCTTCTCTTTTTGAGTTAACACTGGTCTATTCCCCCTAGTCTTCTCTTTTTGAGTTAATACTTGGTCATTTCCCCCCTAGTCTTCTCCTTTTGAGTTAACACTGGGCTATTCCCCCTAGTCTTCTCTTTTTGAGTTAACACTGGTCTATTCCCCCTAGTCTTCTCTTTTTGAGTTAACACTGGGCTATTCCCCCTAGTCTTCTCTTTTTGAGTTAACACTGGTCTATTCCCCCTAGTCTTCTCTTTTTGAGTTAACACTGGTCTATTCCCCCTAGTCTTCTCTTTTTGAGTTAACACTGGGCTATTCCCCCTAGTCTTCTCTTTTTGAGTTAACACTGGGCTATTCCCCCTAGTCTTCTCTTTTTGAGTTAACACTGGGCTATTCCCACTAGTCTTCCTCTTTTTGAGTTAACACTGGGCTATTCCCCCTAGTCTTCTCTTTTTGAGTTAACACTGGTCTATTCCCCCTAGTCTTCTCTTTTTGAGTTAACACTGGGCTATTCCCCCTAGTCTTCTCTTTTTGAGTTAACACTGCGCTATTCCCCCTAGTCTCCCTCACGACGCCAGGACAGCGGAGTCAATCACCACCTTCCGGAGACACCTGAAACCCCACCTCTTTAAGGAATACCTAGGATAGGATAAAGTAATCCTTCTAACCCCCCCCCCCCCTTAACAGATTTAGATGCACTATTGTAAAGTGGTTGTTCCACTGGATATCATAAGGTGAATCCACCAATTTGTAAGTCGCTCTGGATAAGAGCGTCTGCTAAATGACTTAAATGTAATGTAAATGTCTTCTCTTTTTGAGTTAACACTGGTCTATTCCCCCTAGTCTTCCTCTTTTGAGTTAACACTGGTCTATTCCCCCTAGTCTTCCTCTTTTGAGTTAACACTGGGCTATTCCCCCTAGTCTTCTCTTTTTGAGTTAACACTGGGCTGTTCCCCCTAGTCTTCTCTTTTTGAGATAACACTGGGCTATTCCCCCTAGTCTTCCTCTTTTGAGTTAACACTGGTCTATTCCCCCTAGTCTTCTCTTTTTGAGTTAACACTGGGCTATTCCCCCTAGTCTTCCTCTTTTGAGTTAACACTGGGCTATTCCCCCGATTCTTTGAGTTACATTTTTTCTTTTACATTTAACCTTTATTTAACTAGGCATTGATTTGAATTACATTTATTTTGGGCAACAGACATATACAACAAAATGCACAATGTGGACCCAGAGGATATCACTTATCACCCAGAGGATATCACTTATCACCCAGAGGATATCACTTATCACCTAGAGGATATCACGTATCACCCAAAGGATATCACTTATCACCTAGAGGATATCACGTATCACCCAGAGGATATCACTTATCACCCAGAGGATATCACGCTTATTTCCAAAGTGGTCCTCGATGTTAAAAACAATAACACATAATGATTGAAAGACAAGACAAAATTACAAACAACCATAAATATATTCATTTATATTGACATCCTAAAAAGTGGCACTATTCGCTGCAATTCTCCGTTACCTTAAAAAATCAACCATATTCATTTCACATTAAAACAATCTATTAATTGCACATCATACCGATCCTTCAAATCAATACACCTGACCAGCAGTAGGGGGGAGCAAGGGGCAGTGGAGGGGTTTCTCTTACTTTGCCTTACTTTGCCTGATTTTTAAAGCTATTTTAACTTTTTATTTGTTTGATCTCCAAGGGAAGGCTATTCCATAGACAAAATGCATGTATGGAAAAACGTGCTCCTCGCAGTACTGTTTACTCTTGGGATTTTACAAGACTTAACACTAGCTCTGGTATTGTGACTGTGTTGGTTATAGACCATATCAATGTGGTTTTTCATGTAACCTGGGGCATGATCATTTAAGATATCAAACATATGATTACATTTAAGTTGGTCCACTCTGGACTCCAAAGGCAACAAGCTCACCTCCCTGTACCCATATGTGGGTCCTAGGCGGGACATTCAGCATATACCTGATAATATACCTGATAATATTCTTTTGCATGACCTGCATTCTCTTTTTCAGCTTTTTTGTTAACCCACTATACCAAGCAGAGCAGGCATAATCAAAATGACACTGAATCAAGGTTGAGACAAGCAGTTTCTTAACTTAAATGTTAAAATATCTAGCGTTACGGTATAAAAATGTCTATTTGTTTGCCATTTTAGTAAGAATTTTAGCAGCAATCAGGTCTCCAGAAAGGGATTGATCTAGGGACACACCAAGATAAGATACACTTGTTTTAGATTCAATCTTCTTGCCTGCACAGTTTACCGTTATCTTGTCAGCCCTAAGCAATCTACGTTTTGTTCCAAGCAAAATGATTGAGTTTTTCTCAAATGTAGTGACAATTTGTTGTCAGACAACCAATCTCTAACAAAATGCAATTCCTTACTCAGGGTCTCCTCTATGTAAACTGTATCCTTCCCTGTTACCAATATGGCTGAATCATCAACATAAAGCAGGAGTTTACACTTTACTGTAACTGGCATATCATTAACGTATATAAGAAATAAGAGTGGTCCTAAAATGGATCCCTGCGGTACTCCACAGGATATTTATTTGGCCTCTGACAGAACATCACCAACATTACATACTTGTGTTCTGTTGGTCAGATAAGACCTAAACCAATTCACTGCTACATCATTTAGACCCATGCATTTCAGTTTCATCAGGTGAATATCATGGTCTACAGAGTCAAAAGCTTTCTGCAAGTCTAACATGACCCTACCTGTATAGTTCCCCTTCTCACGTTCCTGCATAATGTGGTCAAAAAGATGGATAAGGCAAGTATCAGTGGAATGAGCTGTTCTAAAGCCAGACGGAGTTCATAAACAGGTTTGTGCTCTAGAAGGTATCCCTCAAGTTGATTTAAAAACAAACCTCTCAACAACTTTGGATGAGGTGCTGAGGATCAACACAGGTTTGTAGTTTCCTACATTTGTTTTACTGCTCTTCTTATGGAGCGGAACCACCCGGGGTTGTTCTGAGATCATTGGGTAATGTACCACTACTAATAGAAAGTCTTACAATATGCGTTATCATTTTTGCAGTTACATTTTTTTCCACGGTTTACGAGGCTGATGGAAGTTGTCATTAATGACGTCTATATAACGTTAGGATGTGGCCTTATCCATTTTGTATCTTGCCTGATTTATACAGTTAATATAACCATTATCATCTTGTTGTAGATGTGTCCTTCTGAATCTGTCCAGGTAGCGATCCCTTTTTTCTCAGAAGTGATCCATTTCCCTGACCGCTGTTTGATTCTGAATGTGTTTCATTGTAACCAGAGAGTCGAGTGCAGACAGAAACAGATTTTTTTTAAAGATACCAATCATTGATCAATATCATCACACTTGTGTTCTCACAAACATGAGATCAATCCAGAATTCCAAGGACCTCTACAAAACGTTTCTTTGAGTATTGTTTCATAGACCGTACCTTCATGTATTTATTACCTGTCTTTAGTAGCATTATGGATGTCTTACGGGTACAGCAGGTTACCATATGATCACTAAAACCAATATTTAAGACTCCTGACTGACAGACGTTCTCTTGATCTGATACAATAATCAAATCCAAAGTTAATTTACAGTCAATACACACCCGGATTGGCTCAACAATCAATTGTTTTGTCCAAATAACTGATGAATGTTATAATTATACAGGGCATTTACTAGTGTACTTCTCCTGGGGTGATAACTGCACATCTGTATTAAAAATCACCAAGCAGAAGACATTCCCTATCAGCAAATACATTGTGATCACAGCAATTCAATTCCAGTAAATCATAGAAATGATTCTGCTTAGGAGGCCGATAGCAGAAACACCAGCAAGTATAGGACGACATTTATGAACAAGTGTCTCTACCCATGCAACTTCCTTTTCAGATCTGAACGAGGGTTAAAATACACATCCTTCCCAGTAAAAAACACACACACGGCGCCACCACCGTTTCTGGTAATTCTATGAATTCTATAACCCGGAAGCTCAACCTCATCGAGTCATGTCTCAGTCACAGCAACTACTGCACCCAGTGTGTTAGAAGCAAAGAGTTTTAATTCCTCTAATTTGGGCAGCAGGCCCCGTGCGTTCACATGAATAAAATGACGTCCTGTTCGATTGAAACAGTCAAACGTGTCATGTTCTGTGCCCACTGATGATACATCGACTATCTCATCTAGACTGCACTCGTCATCCCTGCTTGTGTCCAGCATCCCAATGTTAAGCACCACATTTAAACAGCATACGTTACAAACAAGCAAAGTGTTACTTTGAGACTTTACAGCTTCATCACATGACAAGGGCTTGATAGGTCTACACTTTATGTGAACAAAACAAATCACAAATGTCACAAGCCACCACTTTTGAATTCTTCCTTACGGTCTTACCACAGTGTGGGCATAGTTGTTTAGCTTGCATTGTGGTGTTTGGGCCAGGACAGGTTGTGTACAACGCCACAGAGCAGCAGGCTGAAGGTAACAAGCAGCTTGTTGGAGTTAACACCGGTCTCAGCGGCGCTGCGGCGTTTCCTGTGTACCTTCCCCCGAGCGGCTCAGCTGTTCCCGTAGGAAAGGTGATATCAGGTGCCGGTAAAGTTGTTCATGGACGAAGTTCACAATATGAAAGGGAAGATTTCCATCCACGTCTTCCAGTGTAGGTGGAACGGGACTTTGGGATCATCGCCATGTTTGAATTGTAGAATAAATTAGAAACGCCAAAGCAAAACTTCTGGCTAGAGCCATAATAGTATTGTGTGTTGCAATATATACAAACAATACCGATATACAAACAAACAATTTGCCCACGATCACATATATCCTACCAACAGGATATTAAAAACTGTAATATCTTATGTTTCACCGAGTCATGATACATTCAGCTCCTCAACCATTGCTCGTGTTTCTTGGCCCAAGAATGCACCTGGTGACCCTGCAAATCCATTTCCAAATCATACCAATAGTGCACTCTCATTGACAGTCAGTTAAGAACAAATTCTTATTTGCAACGACGGCCTACACCGGCCAAATCCGGACGACACTGGGCCAATTGTGCACCACCCTATGGGACTCCCAATTACAGCCGGATGTGATACAGCCTGGATTTGAACCAGGGACTGTAGTGACCTTTCTTGCACTGAGATGCAGTGCCTTAGACCACTACTTCATTCAGAAGCCCGAAAAACTTGGGTCATTTTCCCCCAGGTCTTCTCTTTTTGAGTTCAGCTGCAGGTTTGTTGCCCAATGCTTTTCCATCCCTCCCTGCATCCCTCTCTCTCCTCCCCCTTCGTTCTCATCCCCTACTCTCCCTCATCCCCTACTCTCCCTCATCCCCTACTCTCCGTCATCCCCCACTCTTCCCTCTCTCCCTCTTCTCTTCTTCTCACACATCCTTCTCTCCTCACTCATAACCTCTTCCTCTCCCTCCCTCTCCCCTTCCCTTCCCCCCTTCCTTAATCTCTCCCCCCAACCCGCTCCCCTTCCCTCTCCCCCTCCTCCCTCCCTCCCCCTCCCTCCCCCTCTCCCGTCAGCTATCAGCAGGCTCTGAGGACTATGTTAAATCCCAGTGTTGTGTAGAGAGTAACAGATGAGGTCTGGCCTGCTCTGCTGCTCTGCTGCTCTGAGCTCTGGGGATACCTGATTGATTCTGCCCAACTAACCGTCACCGCCCCCCAGCCTCAGTCCCATAACACACACACTGACGGAAATACACACACATATATACAAAGAAAGGACTTCACAGGCCGTTAACTTTACAACACCAGATTTTTCTCTGTGTTGTTTCTCTACACAGTACAATGCGTATCCCTTAAAGCTACTGAGGTTTCGTGTGTGTGTGTGTGTGTGTGTGTGTGTGTGTGTGTGTGTGTGTGTGTGTGTGTGCGTGCGTGCGTGCGTGCGTGCGTGCGTGCGTGCGTGCGTGTGTGTGTGTGTGTCTTCTTATTGAGGAGGGAGGATGGGAAATTGTCTGACATTGAGTGAGGCTGACACTCAAGGGCTTTAGCTGTTACAATGTTGTGCTTCTGCCATGTTGTTGTCATGTTGCTACCATGTTGTTGACATGTTGTTTTTCTACCATGTTGTTGTCATGTTGTGTTGCTTCCATGGTGTTGACTTGTTGTGTTTCTACCATGTTGTTGTCATGTTGTGTTGCTACCATGTTGTTGACATGTTGTGTTGCTACCATGTTGTTGTCATGTTGTGCTGTTGCCATGTTGTGTTGTTGTGTTGTGTTGCTACCGTGTTGTTGTCATGTTGTGTTGTTAAGTTGTGTTTCAACCATGTTGTTGTCATGTTGTGTTGTTAAGTTGTGTTGCTACCATGTTGTTGACATGTTGTGTTGCTACCATGTTGTTGTCATGTTGTGCTAATGCCATGTTGTGTTGTTGTGTTGTGTTGCTACCATGTTGTTGACATGTTGTGTTGCTACCATGTTGTTGTCATGTTGTGCTGTTGCCATGTTGTGTTGTTGTGTTGTGTTGCTACCATGTTGTTGCCATGTTGTGTTGTTAAGTTGTGTTGCTACCACGTTGTTGTCATCTTGTGTTGTTAAGTTGTGTTGCTACCATGTTGTTGTCATGTTGTGTTGTTAAGTTGTGTTTCTACCGTGTTGTTGTCATGTTGTGTTTCTACCATGTTGTAGACATGTTGTGCTGTTAAGTTGTGTTTCTACCATGTTGTTGTCATGTTGTTTTGCTACCATGTTGTTTTCATTTTGTGTTGCTACCATGTTGTTGTCATTTTGTGTTGCTACCATGTTGTTGTCATTTTGTGTTCCTACCATGTTGTTGTCATTTTGTGTTGCTACCATGTTGTTGTCATTTTGTGTTGCTACCATGTTGTTGTCATTTTGTGTTCCTACCATGTTGTTGTCATTTTGTGTTGCTACCATGTTGTTGTCATTTTGTGTTTCTACCATGTTGTTGTCATTTTGTGTTCCTACCATGTTGTGTTGTCATGTTGTTGCTGCTGCCGTGTTGTGTTTCTACCATGTTGTTGTCATTTTGTGTTTCTACCATGTTGTTGTCATTTTGTGCTCCTACCATGTTGTGTTGTCATGTTGTTGCTGCTGCCGTGTTGTGTTGTCATGTTGTGTTGCTACCATGCTGTTGTCATGTTGTGTTGCTACCATGTTGTTGTCATGTCGTGTTGTTAAGTTGTGTTGCTACCATGCTGTTGTCATGTTGTGTTGCTACCATGTTGTTGTAATTTTGTGTTTCTACCATGTTGTGTTGTCATGTTGTTGCTGCTGCCATGTTGTGTTGTCATGCTGTGCTTTTGTCCTATATTTTTATTGAATTAATTTTTAATCCCAGCCTCCGTCCCCCGCAGGAGGCCTTTAGCTTTTTGGTAGGCCGTCATTGTAAATAAGAATTTGTTCATAATTTAACTAGGCAAGTCAGTTAAGGTTGAATAAAGGTTGAATAAAGGTTAGATAAAGGTTGAATAAAGGTTAGATAAAGGTTGAATAAAGGTTAAATGGAAAGGAAAGAAAAACATAATACACTTTGATGTCACTCAGCTCCCTCTGTGATGTCAGAGCAGGTTATAACCTCGTTCTCTCTCCTCTGTTTCTTCTGTCTGGTCCACGGAGGACACAGTTATATTATTCACACAACCAGCATACTTTACCTTCTATATATCTTAAAGCCATACATTCAGAATGACTTTAAGGAAGGGCTGGGGCCCAAATGGCCCCTTATTCCCTGTATAGTGGTTCCCTGCCTAGGGGCCCTGGTGAAAATTAGTGCGCTATACAGGGACATACCCTGAGGACGCTATAGCTGGACATTTGTCACTCTCAGAACCAGTCTATTTTAAGCTCAAACAGAAAGAGCCAGAGACTAAAATAACTGTGAGGTTTGACATAGAGAGAGAGAAAGAATCACCCTGGAGAAAGGAGGCCATCCTAGCACAGGATTAAATGATAACTCACACAGAGAGGAGAGAGAGAGAGAGAGAGAGAGAGAGAGAGAGAGAGAGAGAGAGAGAGAGAGAGAGAGAGAGAGTGAAAGAGAGAGAGAGAGAGAGAGAGAGAGAGAGAGAGAGAGAGAGAGAGAGAGAGAGAGAGAGAGAGAGAGAGAGAGAGAGAGAGAGAGAGAGAGAGAGACAGAGAGAGAGAGAGAGAGAGAGAGAGAGACAGAGAGAGAGAGAGAGAGAGACAGAGAGAGAGAGAGACAGAACCACCCTGGAGAAAGGAGGCCATCCTAACACATGAGAGAAGGAAAGAGTTCAGAGTAGACTGGACAAGACACTCTGTGAGGGATATCTTCAATGGTTCTTTCTTCCCTGAGCTCTGTAGTCTAGAGGATGAGACACTCTGTGAGGGATATCTTCAGTGGTTCTTTCTTCCCTGAGCTCTGTAGTCTAGAGGATGAGACACTCTGTGAGGGATATCTTCAGTGGTTCTTTCTTCCCTGAGCTCTATAGTCTAGAGCCCTTCAACTCAATTCTGAACCTCCAAGCCAGTTCCACTGCTTTTTCTATTATTATTCCCCTCTAATCAGGGACTGATTTAGACCTGGGATACCAGGTTCCCCTCTAATCAGGGACTGATTTAGACCTGGGACACCAGGTTCCCCTCTAATCAGGGACTGATTTAGACCTGGGATACCAGGTTCCCCTCTGATCAGGGACTGATTGAGACCTGGGATACCAGGTTCCCCTCTGATCAGGGACTGATTGAGACCTGGGACACCAGGTTCCCCTCTAATCAGGGACTGATTTAGACCTGGGACACCAGGTTCCCCTCTAATCAGGGACTGATTTAGACCTGGGATACCAGGTTCCCCTCTGATCAGGGACTGATTGAGACCTGGGATACCAGGTTCCCCTCTGATCAGGAACTGATTGAGACCTGGGACACCAGGTTCCCCTCTGATCAGGGACTGATTTAGACCTGGGACACCAGGTTCCCCTCTGATCAGGGACTGATTGAGACCTGGGACACCAGGTTCCCCTCTAATCAGGGACTGATTTAGACCTGGGACATCAGGTTCCCCTCTGATCAGGGACTGATTTAGACCTGGGACACCAGGTTCCCCTCTGATCAGGAACTGATTGAGACCTGGGATACCAGGTTCCCCTCTAATCAGGAACTGATTTAGACCTGGGACATCAGGTTCCCCTCTGATCAGGGACTGATTTAGACCTGGGACATCAGGTTCCCCTCTGATCAGGGACTGATTTAGACCTGGGACATCAGGTTCCCCTCTAATCAGGGACTGATTTAGACCTGGGACATCAGGTTCCCCTCTGATCAGGGACTGATTTAGACCTGGGACATCAGGTTCCCCTCTAATCAGGGACTGATTTAGACATGGGACATCAGGTTCCCCTCTGATCAGGGACTGATTTAGACCTGGGACATCAGGTTCCCCTCTAATCAGGGACTGATTTAGACATGGGACATCAGGTTCCCCTCTGATCAGGGACTGATTTAGACCTGGGACATCAGGTGGGTGCAATTAATGATCAGGCAGAACAGAAAACTAGCTGGTTTTGGACCTGGCAGTGTCAGAGTTCAATACCCCTGGTCTAGAGAATGACAGAAAGACAATTGTTAGATTTGACATTCTAATTTGAATCATTATTCTGTGTCTTTGTCCTTTGTTGTAAAACTGTTTCCATGGCTACACACCTCCTCTAAGCTTTGATAGGAGATCAAGCGGACACATGGGATGGATCACAGGGACACAATAGGGCAGATGATTGTCTGTGCCTCGTCTGGTCCATACAGAAAACTGTTAGGCTCGGGCTAGTCCTATAAACGCACCACCATTTTTGCTCTATCCTGTCTGAACAACTAATAACATGAGTATCAACATTACGGACATGATGAACTGATAAACAAAAAAAATATTTGATTGGTTAATGATAAAAGGCCATATTTTCCCTCAAGTCACAAAGGGCCTTGTTCACCTCTCATAATGTTGTTACAATTCAAATTGATTGGTTGTTTTGTCACTCTGCTAAAATGGCCTCCGGTCCCCGTCTCCCCCACACTCTATGTTCTCTCTAAATGAAAATTGTTTCTCAAAACAAGAACGGGTCACGGCACATGAACGCCGCGGTTGTCACATCTTAAATTGGTCATTTTAATCAGTCGCCCCAAATGACACTCTATTTCCTAGTTAGTGCACTACTTTTGTTCAGGGCCCACAGGGTTCTGGTCAAAACTACTGCACTATGTAGGGAACAGGGTGGCATTTGAGACGCTGTCTTAACAGCCTACATTTGTCACAGTGCTCAGGCAGAGGCCTTGATTATACCACTGTTGACCTCCTACTTTGTACCACAACTGATGTTGGGCAACATGTCATGGTGTCAGAAGCCTTCCCTTCTACTGTAATTACAACAAGCCCTGATATGTTAAGAGGAACAACAACCTTGAAGAATAAAGATGCACCATAATTGCACAAGACCTCTGTAATTTCCACCCTAAATGGCTTTGTGTATCATTAGATTACGCCTGACTACCTAGCATAGAGGGAAAACATTATTCCTCTATTCCCACCCACACAAAATAACATCCCACAGACAAACATACATGTATAATTCATGATCATCCACCATGGACCACTACTGACCAGAGTTAACATCCACCATGGACCACTACTGACCAGAGTTAACATCCACCATGGACCACTACTGACCAGAGTTAACATCCACCATGGACCACTGCTGACCAGAGTTAACATCCACCATGGACCACTACTGACCAGAGTTAACATCCACCATGGACCACTACTGACCAGAGTTAACATCCACCATGGACCACTACTGACCAGAGTTAACATCCACCATGGACCACTGCTGACCAGAGTTAACATCCACCATGGACCACTACTGACCAGAGTTAACATCCACCATGGACCACTACTGACCAGAGTTAACATCCACCATGGACCACTGCTGACCAGAGTTAACATCCACCATGGACCACTGCTGACCAGAGTTAACATCCACCATGGACCACTGCTGACCAGAGTTAACATCCACCATGGACCACGGCTGACCAGAGTTAACATCCACCATGGACCACTACTGACCAGAGTTAACATCCACCATGGACCACTACTGACCAGAGTTAACATCCACCATGGACCACTGCTGACCAGAGTTAACATCCACCATGGACCACTACTGACCAGAGTTAACATCCACCATGGACCACTGCTGACCAGATTTAACATCTACCATGGACCACAACTATGTTTGTGTGTGTGTCTCTGTGTGTCTCTGTGTGTGTGTGTGTGTGAATAGTAAAGGTTAGGGTGAGAGGTGAGTGTGTCTGTGTGTGTGTGAACTGCAAAGGTTAGGGGAGGACAGGGTGAGAGTGTGTGAACATTTTTTACATTTTAGTCATTTAGCAGACGCTCTTATCCAGAGCGACTTACGGTAGTGAATGCATACATTTCATACAATTTCATAGATTTTTTTTTTTTCTGTGCTGGCCCCCCGTGGGAATCGAACCCACAACCCTGGCGTTGTAAACACCATGCTCTACCAACTGAGCTACAGGGAAGGCCAGGGGAGGACAGGGTGAGAGGTGAGTGTGTGTGAACAGTAAAGGTTAGGGGAGGACAGGGTGAGAGGTGAGTGTGTGTGAACAGTAAAGGTTAGAGGAGGACAGGGTGAGAGGTGAGTGTGTGTGAACAGTAAAGGTTAGAGGAGGACAGGGTGAGAGGTGAGTGTGTGTGAACAGTAAAGGTTAGAGGAGGACAGGGTGAGAGGTGAGTGTGTGTGAACAGTAAAGGTTAGGGAGGACAGGTGAGAGGTGGTGTGTGTGAACAGTAAAGGTTAGAGGAGGACAGGGTGAGAGGTGAGTGTGTGTGAACAGTAAAGGTTAGAGGAGGACAGGGTGAGAGGTGAGTGTGTGTGAACAGTAAAGGTTAGAGGAGGACAGGGTGAGAGGTGAGTGTGTGTGAACAGTAAAGGTTAGAGGAGGACAGGGTGAGAGGTGAGTGTGTGTGAACAGTAAAGGTTAGAGGAGGACAGGGTGAGAGGTGAGTGTGTGTGAACAGTAAAGGTTAGAGGAGGACAGGGTGAGAGGTGAGTGTGTGTGAACAGTAAAGGTTAGAGGAGGACAGGGTGAGAGGTGAGTGTGTGTGAACAGTAAAGGTTAGAGGAGGACAGGGTGAGAGGTGAGTGTGTGTGAACAGTAAAGGTTAGAGGAGGACAGGGTGAGAGGTGAGTGTGTGTGAACAGTAAAGGTTAGAGGAGGACAGGGTGAGAGGTGAGTGTGTGTGAACAGTAAAGGTTAGAGGAGGACAGGGTGAGAGGTGAGTGTGTGTGAACAGTAAAGGTTAGAGGAGGACAGGGTGAGAGGTGAGTGTGTGTGAACAGTAAAGGTTAGAGGAGGACAGGGTGAGAGGTGAGTGTGTGTGAACAGTAAAGGTTAGAGGAGGACAGGGTGAGAGGTGAGTGTGTGTGAACAGTAAAGGTTAGAGGAGGACAGGGTGAGAGGTGAGTGTGTGTGAACAGTAAAGGTTAGGGAGGACAGGGTGAGAGGTGAGTGTGTGTGAACAGTAAAGGTTAGGGAGGACAGGGTGAGAGGTGAGTGTGTGTGAACAGTAAAGGTTAGAGGAGGACAGGGTGAGAGGTGAGTGTGTGTGAACAGTAAAGGTTAGAGGAGGACAGGGTGAGAGGTGAGTGTGTGTGAACAGTAAAGGTTAGAGGAGGACAGGGTGAGAGGTGAGTGTGTGTGAACAGTAAAGGTTAGAGGAGGACAGGGTGAGAGGTGAGTGTGTGTGAACAGTAAAGGTTAGAGGAGGACAGGGTGAGAGGTGAGTGTGTGTGAACAGTAAAGGTTAGAGGAGGACAGGGTGAGAGGTGAGTGTGTGTGAACAGTAAAGGTTAGAGGAGGACAGGGTGAGAGGTGAGTGTGTGTGAACAGTAAAGGTTAGAGGAGGACAGGGTGAGAGGTGAGTGTGTGTGAACAGTAAAGGTTAGAGGAGGACAGGGTGAGAGGTGAGTGTGTGTGAACAGTAAAGGTTAGAGGAGGACAGGGTGAGAGGTGAGTGTGTGTGAACAGTAAAGGTTAGAGGAGGACAGGGTGAGAGGTGAGTGTGTGTGAACAGTAAAGGTTAGAGGAGGACAGGGTGAGAGGTGAGTGTGTGTGAACAGTAAAGGTTAGAGGAGGACAGGGTAGAGGAGGACAGGGTGAGAGGTGAGTGTGTGTGTGAACAGTAAAGGTTAGAGGAGGACAGGGTGAGAGGTGAGTGTGTGTGAACAGTAAAGGTTAGAGGAGGACAGGGTGAGAGGTGAGTGTGTGTGAACAGTAAAGGTTAGAGGAGGACAGGGTGAGAGGTGAGTGTGTGTGAACAGTAAAGGTTAGAGGAGGACAGGGTGAGAGGTGAGTGTGTGTGAACAGTAAAGGTGTGGAGTAGGTTAGAGGAGGACAGGGTGAGAGGTGAGTGTGTGTGAACAGTAAAGGTTAGAGGAGGACAGGGTGAGAGGTGAGTGTGTGTGAACAGTAAAGGTTAGAGGAGGACAGGGTGAGAGGTGAGTGTGTGTGAACAGTAAAGGTTAGAGGAGGACAGGGTGAGAGGTGAGTGTGTGTGAACAGTAAAGGTTAGAGGAGGACAGGGTGAGAGGTGAGTGTGTGTGAACAGTAAAGGTTAGAGGAGGACAGGGTAGAGGAGGACAGGGTGCGAGGTGAGTGTGTGTGAACAGTAAAGGTTAGAGGAGGACAGGGTGAGAGGTGAGTGTGTGTGAACAGTAAAGGTTAGAGGAGGACAGGGTGAGAGGTGAGTGTGTGTGAACAGTAAAGGTTAGAGGAGGACAGGGTGAGAGGTGAGTGTGTGTGAACAGTAAAGGTTAGAGGAGGACAGGGTGAGAGGTGAGTGTGTGTGAACAGTAAAGGTTAGAGGAGGACAGGGTGAGAGGTGAGTGTGTGTGAACAGTAAAGGTTAGAGGAGGACAGGGTGAGAGGTGAGTGTGTGTGAACAGTAAAGGTTAGGGGAGGACAGGGTGAGAGGTGAGTGTGTGAACAGTAAAGGTTAGGGGAGGACAGGGTGAGAGGTGAGTGTGTGTGAACAGTAAAGGTTAGGGAGGACAGGGTGAGAGGTGAGTGTGTGTGAACAGTAAAGGTTAGAGGAGGACAGGGTGAGAGGTGAGTGTGTGTGAACAGTAAAGGTTAGAGGAGGACAGGGTGAGAGGTGAGTGTGTGTGAACAGTAAAGGTTAGAGGAGGACAGGGTGAGAGGTGAGTGTGTGTGAACAGTAAAGGTTAGGAGGAGGACAGGGTGAGAGGTGAGTGTGTGTGAACAGTAAAGGTTAGAGGAGGACAGGGTGAGAGGTGAGTGTGTGTGAACAGTAAAGGTTAGAGGAGGACAGGGTGAGAGGTGAGTGTGTGTGAACAGTAAAGGTTAGAGGAGGACAGGGTGAGAGGTGAGTGTGTGTGAACAGTAAAGGTTAGGGGAGGACAGGGTGAGAGGTGAGTGTGTGTGAACAGTAAAGGTTAGAGGAGGACAGGGTGAGAGGTGAGTGTGTGTGAACAGTAAAGGTTAGAGGAGGACAGGGTGAGAGGTGAGTGTGTGTGAACAGTAAAGGTTAGGGAGGACAGGGTGAGAGGTGAGTGTGTGTGAACAGTAAAGGTTAGAGGGAGGACAGGGTGAGAGGTGAGTGTGTGTGAACAGTAAAGGTTAGAGGAGGACAGGGTGAGAGGTGAGTGTGTGTGAACAGTAAAGGTTAGGGGAGGACAGGGTGAGAGGTGAGTGAGTGTGTGTGAACAGTAAAGGTTAGAGGAGGACAGGGTGAGAGGTGAGTGTGTGTGAACAGTAAAGGTTAGAGGAGGACAGGGTGAGAGGTGAGTGTGTGTGAACAGTAAAGGTTAGGGGAGGACAGGGTGAGAGGTGAGTGTGTGTGAACAGTAAAGGTTAGAGGAGGACAGGGTGAGAGGTGAGTGTGTGTGAACAGTAAAGGTTAGAGGAGGACAGGGTGAGAGGTGAGTGTGTGTGAACAGTCAAGGTTGGGACGAAAGGTTAGAGGAGGACAGGGTGAGAGGTGAGTGAGTGTGTGTGAACAGTAAAGGTTAGAGGAGGACAGGGTGAGAGGTGAGTGTGTGTGAACAGTAAAGGTTAGAGGAGGACAGGGTGAGAGGTGAGTGTGTGTGAACAGTAAAGGTTAGAGGAGGACAGGGTGAGAGGTGAGTGTGTGTGAACAGTAAAGGTTAGAGGAGGACAGGGTGAGAGGTGTGTGTGTGAACAGTAAAGGTTAGAGGAGGACAGGGTGAGAGGTGAGTGTGTGTGAACAGTAAAGGTTAGAGGAGGACAGGGTGAGAGGTGAGTGTGTGAACAGTAAAGGTTAGAGGAGGACAGGGTGAGAGGTGAGTGTGTGTGAACAGTAAAGGTTATAGGAGGACAGGGTGAGAGGTGAGTGTGTGTGAACAGTAAAGGTTATAGGAGGACAGGGTGAGAGGTGAGTGTGTGTGAACAGTAAAGGTTAGAGGAGGACAGGGTGAGAGGTGAGTGTGTGTGAACAGTAAAGGTTAGAGGAGGACAGGGTGAGAGGTGAGTGTGTGTGAACAGTAAAGGTTAGAGGAGGACAGGGTGAGAGGTGAGTGTGTGTGAACAGTAAAGGTTAGGAGGACAGGGTGAGAGGTGAGTGTGTGTGAACAGTAAAGGTTAGAGGAGGACAGGGTGAGAGGTGAGTGTGTGTGAACAGTAAAGGTTAGAGGAGGACAGGGTGAGAGGTGAGTGTGTGTGAACAGTAAAGGTTAGAGGAGGACAGGGTGAGAGGTGAGTGTGTGTGAACAGTAAAGGTTAGAGGAGGACAGGGTGAGAGGTGAGTGTGTGTGAACAGTAAAGGTTAGAGGAGGACAGGGTGAGAGGTGAGTGTGTGTGAACAGTAAAGGTTAGGGGAGGACAGGGTGAGAGGTGAGTGTGTGTGAACAGTAAAGGTTAGAGGAGGACAGGGTGAGAGGTGAGTGTGTGTGAACAGTAAAGGTTAGAGGAGGACAGGGTGAGAGGTGAGTGTGTGTGAACAGTAAAGCTTAGGGGAGGACAGGGTGAGAGGTGATGTCACTGCATGAAATAGTTGATCCTTGACATTCCACTCTATAGATGTCCTGGTGAACTCTGAACTCTGGTTTTACTCAGGTTCCTCTCTGGTGGGGAGACAGGGTAGCCTGGTCACAGGGTAGCCTGGTCACAGATCCTTTCCAACTCTTGTCAAGACAGCACAAACATATTGGGGATCAGGCTAGGTTTAAGGCACTCAGTGAATTTAAAGTTTCAGCCAGGGTCAGGGATACTACAGGACGAGTTTGATTTGACCTCTTAGTGACTCAGACTTTGGTTGAATCTGTCTCTGTGTGGATTTAGTGTCTGTCTGTCTGTCTGTCTGTCTGTCTGTCTGTCTGTCTGTCTGTCTGTCTGTCTGTCTGTCTGTCTGTCTGTCTGTCTGTCTGTCTGTCTGTCTGTCTGTCTGTCTGTCTGTCTGTCTGTCTGTCTGTCTGTCTGTCTGTCTGTCTGTCTGTCTCTTGTCTCTCTGTGTCTCTCTCTCTCTTTCTCTCTCTCTGTGTCTCTCTCTCTGTCTCTCTCTCTCTTTCTCTCTCTCTCTGTCTCTCTCTCTCCCTCCTCCGCCCGGCAACTTGCCAGGAGAGACGGCTACTCGGCTAGTGGAGTTCCGTTCCGCAGCCCATCTCTCCTCCTCTCCTCCTACTTTTGTCATAATCAATCCAATTATAGGATTACATCCTGGATTATTGACTGGTTCTCTGGAGTCAATTTTATTCAGATTAAATCCCCTATTACAAACTCCCTGCCAATGCAATTTACTGCCAGCCGGCCCAACCCAGAATCTGCTCAAGGTTTACTGTGGGTAAAGCCACCAATGCCTCTCCCAAATCCTCCACATGCACTCCACAGCAGTAACACTCAGAGACAGACAGAGAGTGAGAGAGAATGGAAATTATAAAACTTCATGGTGTGATTTTCAACTTCATTGTGATCAGATGCCATCTATCTACACAGATTAACAGAGTAACAGATTAACAGAGTAACAGATTAACAGATTAACAGAGTAACAGAGTAACAGATTAACAGAGTAACATATTAACAGAGTAACAGAGTAACAGATTAACAGAGTAACATATTAACAGAGTAACAGAGTAACAGAGTAACAGAGTAACAGATTAACAGAGTAACAGAGTAACAGAGTAACAGAGTAACAGATTAACAGAGTAACATATTAACAGAGTAACAGAGTAACAGAGTAACATATTAACAGAGTAACAGATTAACAGAGTAACAGAATAACAGAGTAACAGATTAACAGAGTAACAGAGTAACAGAGTAACAGAGTAACAGATTAACAGAGTAACAGATTAACAGAGTAACATATTAACAGAGTAACAGAGTAACAGATTAACAGAGTAACAGAATAACAGAGTAACAGATTAACAGAGTAACAGAGTAACAGAGTAACAGAGTAACAGATTAACAGAGTAACAGATTAACAGAGTAACAGAGTAACAGATTAACAGAGTAACAGATTAACAGAGTAACAGAGTAACAGAGTAACAGATTAATAGAGTAACAGATTAACAGAGTAACATATTAACAGAGTAACAGAGTAACAGATTAACAGAGTAACAGAATAACAGAGTAACAGATTAACAGAGTAACAGAGTAACAGAGTAACAGATTAACAGAGTAACAGATTAACAGAGTAACAGAGTAACAGATTAACAGAGTAACAGATTAACAGATTAACAGATTAACAGAGTAACAGAATAACAGATTAACAGAGTAACAGAGTAACAGATTAACAGATTAACAGTTCAGTAACAGTAAATAGCCCACCCAACTACCTCATCCCCATAATGTTATTTCTTTTTTTAAATGTATTTTGCTCTTTTGCACCACAGTATCTCTACTTGCACATCATCATCTGCACATCGATCACTCCAGTATTAATGCTAAATTGTCATTTTTACCACACTATGGCCTATTTATTGCCTTACCTCCCTAATCGTACTACATTTGCACACACTGTATATAGATTTTTCTATTGTGTTATTGACTGTAGGCTTGTTTATTCCACGTGTAACTAACTCTGTGGTATGATTGTTGTCGAACTGCTTTGCTTTATCCTGACCAGGTCACAGATGTACATGACAACTTGTTCTCAACTGGCCTACCTGGTTAAAACAGGTGAAATAAAATGAAAATAAAAATATAACAGACACATTCCAACCCTGTAATCAGATGGCATCTATCTACACAGACTGACAGACACATTCCAACCCTGTAATCAGATGGCATCTATCTACACAGACTGACAGACACATTCCAACCCTGTAATCAGATGGCATCTATCTACACAGACTGACAGACACATTCCAACCCTGTAATCAGATGGCATCTATCTACACAGACTGACAGACACATTCCAACCCTGTAATCAGATGGCATCTATCTACACGCTGCAGACACCCCCCGCGGGCTCCCCCCCCCCCTCCCCAAACCAGGCTGTTATAACACAGCCCCTCTCCCCCCTCCCTCCCCTAAACCAGGCTGTTATAACACAGCCCCTCTTCCCCCTCCCTCCCCTAAACCAGGCTGTTATAACACAGCCCCTCTCCCCCCTCCCTCCCCTAAACCAGGCTGTTATAACACAGCCCCTCTCCCCCCTCCCCACCCTAAACCAGGCTGTTGTAACACAGCCCCTCTCCCCCCTCCCTCCCCTAAACCAGGCTGTTGTAACACAGCCCCTCTCCCCCCTCCCTCCCCTAAACCAGGCTGTTATAACACAGCCCCTCTCCCCCCCCCACCCTAAACCAGGCTGTTGTAACACAGCCCCTCTCCCCCCTCCCTCCCCTAAACCAGGCTGTTGTAACACAGCCCCTCTCCCCCCCCCCACCCGAAACCAGGCTGTTATAACACAGCCCCTCTCCCCCTCCCTCCCCTAAACCAGGCTGTTATAACACAGCCCCTCTCCCCCCCCCACCCTAAACCAGGCTGTTATAACACAGCCCCTCCCCCCCCTACCCTAAACCAGGCTGTTATAACACAGCCCCTCTCCCCCCCCCCACCCTAAACCAGGCTGTTATAACACAGCCCCTCTCGTCCCCCCCCTAAACCAGGCTGTTATAACACAGCCCCTCTCTGTTCCACCCCCCCTCCCCTAAACCAGGCTGTTATAACACAGCCCCCCCCCCCACCCTAAACCAGGCTGTTATAACACAGCCCCTCTCCCCCCCCCCCCACCCTAAACCAGGCTGTTATAACACAGCCCCCCCACCCTAAACCAGGCTGTTGTAACTAAATGTCCAATTTGCTGAGCCCCCTGCAGTCTTTCAGCTGTGATGTATTGGGGTCCCGGTGGAGGGCTGTCAGAGCCAGCTGACAGCATTAAGCCCCAAGACAAATGGGACTGATTTAAAGCACACATGAGGTGCTACACTGTCAAACTTCAGGGAAGACACTGCCAGCCTCCCAGATTAAGGAAGTTAAATGTTTCATAGTGCGATAAGGCTAACGCTTTTTCAAGTGGGAAACATTCTAAAGTTACTCAGAAAGGAACATATTTTTATTACATTTTACAACATATATATATACAGTCCCTTTGAAAAGTATTCAAACACCTTCCCTTTTTCCACATTTTTTTACGTTACAGCCTTATACTAAAATTGTTTTATTTTTTATCCTCACCAATCTACACACACTACCCCATAATGACAAAGTGAAAACAGGTCGTTACAAATTTTTACAAATGTATAAAAATTAAAAAAACAACAGAAATACCTTATTTACATAAGTATTCAGACCCTTTGCTATGACACTTGAAATTGAGCTCAGATGCATCCTGTTTCCATTGATCATCCTTGATATGTTTCTACAACTTGATTGTAGTCCACCTGTGGTTAATTCAATTGATTGGACATGATTTGGAAAGGCACACCCCTGTCTATATAAGGTCCCACAGTTGACAGTGCATGCCAGAACAAAAACCAAGCCATGAGGTCGAAGGAATTGTCCTTAGAGCTCCGAGACAGGATTGTGTCGAGGCACAGATCTGTGGAAGGGTACCAGAAAATGTCTGCAGCATTGAAGGTCCCCAAGAAGTGGCCTCCATCATTCTTAAATGGAAGAATTTTGGAACCACCAAGACTCTTCCTAGAGCTGGCTGCCCGGCCAAACTGAGCAATTGGGTGAAAAGGGCCAGAGAGGTGACAAAGAACCCAATGGTCACTCTGACAGAGCTCCAGAGTTCCTCTGTGGAGATGGGAGAACCTTCCAGAAGGACAACCATCTCTGCAGCACTCCACTAATAAGGCCTTTATGGTAGAATGACCAGACAGAAGCCACTCCTCAGTAAAAGGCACATGACAGCCTGCTTGGACTTTCCCAACAGGCACCTAAAAACTTTCAGACCATGAGAAACAAGATTCTCTGGTCTGATGAAACCAAGATTGAACTATTTGGCTTGAATACCAAGCATCATGTCTGGAGGAAACCTGGCACCATCCTTAAGGAGAAGCGTAGTGGTGGCAGCATCATTCTATGGGGATGTTTTTCAGTGGCAGGGACTGGGAGACTAGTCAGGATCGAGGCAAAGATGAACGAAGCAAAGTACAGAGAGATCCTTGATGAAAACCTGCTCCAGTGTGCTCAGGACCTCAGACTGGGGCGAAGATTCACCTTCCAACAGGACAACAACCCTAAGCCCACAACCAAGACAACGCAGGAGTGGCTTCGGGACAAGTCTCTGAATGTCCTTGAGCGGCCCAGCCAGAGCCCGGACTTGAACCCGATCGAACATCTCTGGAGAGACCTGAAAATAGCTGTGCAGCAACGCTCCCCATTCAACCTGACAGAGCTTGAGAGGATCTGCAGAGAAGAATGGGAGAAACTCCCCAAATACAGGTGTGTCAAGCTTGTAGCGTCATACCCAAGAAGACTGGAGTCTGTAATCACTGACAAAGGTGCTTCAACAAAGTACTAAGTAAAGGGTCTTTTTATTTTAATAAATTAGCAAAAATGTCTAATAAACAAACAGGTTTTGCTTTGTCATTATGGGGTATTGTGTGTAGATTGATGAGGGGAAAAAACTATTTAATCAATTTTAGAATAAGGCTGTAACATAACAAAATGTGGAAAAAGTCAAGGGTCTGAATACATTCCGAAGACACTGTATCTTTTCCATGGTTCAGCCTTTGCCTGAGTGATGCCTACTCTGCCTTGGGCAGTGCTGGATTCCTATGTGAGGCAGGCAGGTGGGTTCTGAGAGACAACATATGGTTTTGTTCCATGATTCAGCCTTTGCCTGAGTGATGCCTACTCTGATCTAAGCAGTGCTGGATTCCTATGTGAGGCAGGAAGGCCGGGTTCTGAGAGACAACATATGGTTTTGGGTTTAGAATAGCGAAGCAAAAACAGAAGCCCGTCAAGCTAAGTTAGCATTTCGGTCGTCACCTCCAACTCCAACCCCAGCCTGCCGGTCGAGTCAGGTGACGAGCTAGTCTAGTGGAGAACACTTCATAATACATGGAGGGGAGAAAACCTGACAGACAGAACACAGCTACTGGAATATAAAGGTCACAGTCTCCACAGCAGAGAGAGAGAGAGGTGGGGGGAGAGAGGGAGAGAGAGAGGGAAGGAGGGAAGGAGGGAGATGGAGAGACGGAGGGAGATAGGGAAGGAGGGAGATGAAGGGAGGTAGAGAGGGAGAGGAAGGAGAGGGAGGAGAGAGAAAGGAGAGAGAGCGGGGATGGAGGGGGAGAGAGGGAGAGAGAGAGAGAGAGAGAGAGAGAGGATGGAGTGGGGAGAGACTCCACCTAAACTATATCCACAATACACCTAAACTATATCCACAATACACCTAAACTATATCCACAATACACCTAAACTATATCCACAATACACCTAAACTATATCCACACTACACCTAAACTGTATCCACACTACACCTAAACTATATCCACACTACACCTAAACTATTTCCACAATACACCTACACTATATCCATACTACACCTAAACTATATCCACAATACACCTAAACTATATCCACAATACACCTAAACTATATCAACAATACACCTAAACTATATCCACAATACACCTAAACTATATCCAGAATACACCTAAACTATATCCACAATACACCTAAACTATATCCACAATACACCTAAACTATATCCACAATACACCAACACTATATCCACAATACACCTAAACTATATCCACAATACACCTAAACTATATCCATAATACACCTAAACTATATCCACAATACACCTAAACTATATCCATAATACACCTAAACTATATCCACAATACACCTAAACTATATCCACAATACACCAACACTATATCCACACTACACCTAAACTATATCCACACTACACCTAAACTATATCCACACTACACCTAAACTATATCCACAATACACCAACACTATATCCACAATACACCAACACTATATCCACACTACACCTAAACTATATCCACACTACACCTAAACTATATTCACACTACACCTAAACTATATCCACAATACACCTACACTATATCCACAATAACCTGAACTATATCCACACTACACCTAAACTATATCCACACTACACCTAAACTATATCCACACTACACCTAAACTATATTCACAATACACCTAAACTATATCCACAATACACCTAAACTATATCCACAATACACCTAAACTATATCCACAATACACCTAAACTATATCCATAATACACCTAAACTATATCAACAATACACCAACACTATATCCACACTACACCTAAACTATATCCACACTACACCTAAACTATATCCACAATACACCTAAACTATATCCACAATACACCTAAACTATATCCATAATACACCTAAACTATATCCACACTACACCTAATCTATATCCATACTACACCTAAACTATATCCAGACTACACCAACACTATATCCACACTACACCTAAACTATATTCACACTACACCTAAACTATATTCACACTACACCTAAACTATATCCACAATACACCTAAACTATATCCATAATACACCTAAACTATATCAACAATACACCAAGACTATATCCACACTACACCTAAACTATATCCACAATACACCTAAACTATATCCACAATACACCTAAACTATATCCATAATACACCTAAACTATATCCACACTACACCTAATCTATATCCATACTACACCTAAACTATATCCAGACTACACCAACACTATATCCACACTACACCTAAACTATATTCACACTACACCTAAACTATATTCACACTACACCTAAACTATATCCACAATACACCTAAACTATATCCATAATACACCTAAACTATATCAACAATACACCAACACTATATCCACAATACAGGTAAACTATATCCATACTAATGTCACAGATAATAATAGACTTACCCTAAAGACAACATTCCATTGACAATAGTTTGATGGGTGACAATATTATAATTTGTTAAATTGTACATGAAGAATCAGATGAACAGCGCAGCTTGGAATGGACACAGAGGAACCAGAGAAATGGAGCACCGGAAAGTTACTTTTTCCAATTGTCCTAAAGAGTCCCAAGCAGGTAAGACGTTCTGATGTCTATGTAGTAACATAAAGATTCTGTAGTTCCACCCATCCTTGCCAAACTACTCTTAAAAATGACACTCGAAGCACAGGAATATATTTTAACTCAAAATATGCCATTCTATTCTTTTGAAATCATTTTCCTATATACACTGCTCAAAAAAATAAAGGGAACACTTAAACAACACAATGTAACTCCAAGTCAATCACACTTCTGTGAAATCAAACTGTCCACTTAGGAAGCAACACTGATTGACAATAAATTTCACATGCTGTTGTGCAAATGGAATAGACAACAGGTGGAAATTATAGGCAATTAGCAAGACACCCCCAATAAAGGAGTGGTTCTGCAGGTGGGGACCACAGACCACTTCTCAGTTCCTATGTTTCCTGGCTGATGTTTTGGTCACTTTTGAATGCTGGCGGTGCTTTCACTCTAGTGGTAGCATGAGACGGAGTCTACAACCCACACAAGTGGCTCAGGTAGTGCAGTTCATCCCGGATGGCACATCAATGCGAGCTGTGGCAAGAAGGTTTGCTGTGTCTGTCAGCGTAGTGTCCAGAGCATGGAGGCGCTACCAGGAGACAGGCCAGTACATCAGGAGACGTTGAGGAGGCCAACAACCCAGCAGCAGGACCGCAAGGAGCAGGAGAAGCACTGCCAGAGCCCTGCAAAATGACCTCCAGCAGGCCACAAATGTGCATGTGTCTGCTCAAAACGGTCAGAAACAGGCTCCATGAGGGTGGTATGAGGGCCCGACGTCCACAGGTGGGGGTTGTGCTTACAGCCCAACACCGTGCAGGACGTTTGGCATTTGCCAGAGAGCACCAAGATTGGCAAATTTGCCACTGGCGCCCTGTGCTCTTCACAGATGAAAGCAAGTTCACACTGAGCACGTGACAGACGTGACAGAGTCTTGAGACGCCGTGGAGAACGTTCTGCTGCCTGCAACATCCTCCAGCATGACCGGTTTGGCGGTGGGTCAGTCATGGTGTGGGGTGGCATTTCTTTGGGGGGCCGCACAGCCCTCCATGTGCTCGCCAGAGGTAGCCTGACTGCCATTAGGTACCGAAATGAGATCCTCAGACCCCTTGTGAGACCATATGCTGGTGCGGTTGGCCCTGGGTTCCTCCTAATGCAAGACAATGCTAGACCTCATGTGGCTGGAGTGTGTCAGCAGTTCCTGCAAGAGGAAGGCATTGATGCTATGGACTGGCCCGCCCGTTCCCCAGACCTGAATCCAATTGAGCACATCTGGGACATCATGTCTCGCTCCATCCACCAACGCCACGTTGCACCACAGACTGTCCAGGAGTTGGCGGATGCTTTAGTCCAGGTCTGGGAGGAGATCCCTCAGGAGACCATCTGCCACCTCATCAGGAGCATGCCCAGGCGTTGTAGGGAGGACATACAGGCACGTGGAGGCCACACACACTACTGAGCCTCATTTTGACTTGTTTTAAGGACATTACATCAAAGTTGGATCAGCCTGTAGTGTGGTTTTCCACTTTAATTTTGAGTGTGACTCCAAATCCAGATCTCCATGGGTTGATAAATTGGATTTCCATTGATTATTTTTGTGTGATTTTGTTTTCAGCACATTCAACTATGTAAAGAAAAAAGTATTTAATAAGATTATTTCTTTCATTCAGATCTAGGATGTGTTGTTTAAGTGTTCCCTTTATTTTTTTGAGCAGTATAGTTTCATAATGTTCCTTAAGACCTGCCCTTAACAAATGAATCATGAATGATCTATGTGATGGTGCTCATTTGAATTGTGGTGTTTTACTGTTTTTTCATATATTATACCCTACGTCCTCCCCTCAGCAGCCTCCTCTGGTATATTATACCCTACGTCCTCCCCTCAGCAGCCTCCTCTGGTATATTATACCCTACGTCCTCCCCTCAGCAGCCTCCTCTGGTATATTATACCCTACGTCCTCCCCTCAACAGCCTCCTCTGGTATATTATACCCTACGTCCTCCCCTCAACAGCCTCCTCTGGTATATTATACCCTACGTCCTCCCCTCAACAGCCTCCTCTGGTATATTATACCCTACGTCCTCCCCTCAACACCCTCCTCTGGTGTATTATAGCCTACGTCCTCCCCTCAACAGCCTCCTCTGGTGTATTATAGCCTACAGTTACATAAAATAATGAAACTACTGTTGTATTCTTTGAAGTACATTTTGTTTTATATTCTAATGTTACCTTCATAAACACAGCCAAATTGCCATTTTTGCGATAGCATATATGAAATGTATTTGTTTGACTGTTAGAATGTTGACGTCCAAAAGGCTCGTCATCGGCTCGAAGGGGGTTCCCTCGATGCCAGGCTTTTCTAGTTCAACACGCTGTGGTGTTGATGGCAGCTTGTGTGATCAGGACACACACATTCACACACACACACACACACACCACAACAATATGCTCATAATGCGTCAATAGACCCTCTAGCAAGGCTTAGTCTGATTTCTCTCTCTCTCTCTCTCTCTCTCTCTCTCTCTTTTGCTGTCTCTGTCTCTGTCTCTGTCTCTCTCTTCCCCTATTCTCTATCCTAGTAACCCCAGATTATCTATGACATAAAGCCAAGAGTCGGACTCTGGCTCACACACACATTCACTAATCGCATTAGTAGAAGAAGAACGAGGCTCAGAATGCCAGTACAGTGGATGGTAATATAAAAGACTCTCATGGTCTCAGACCAGGCCAATGCCAAACAATGACATGTATTTAGGCTTCATCCACCCTATTCCCTCCTTATATAGTGCATTCATTTTTTTTTACCAGTGCTCTGGTCAAAAGTAGTGCACTATATAGGGAATAGGGTGCCATTTGGGACATTTGAATAGTATTTTTGGGGTGGTTGGTGTGTCTGGAATAAGGATATATTGAGCTGGGCTGCTGGGGCATGCAGGGAGAGAAAGGACTTGACTGTGTTTAACTGGTGGGAGATAAAGGTCTGAATCTCAGGACTTGACTGTGTTTAATTGTAGAGAGATAAAGGCCTTGTCTATCAGGACTTGACTGTGTTTAACTGGTGGGAGATAAAGGTCTGGATCTCAGGACTTGACTGTGTTTAACTGGTGGGAGATAAAGGTCTGAATCTCAGGACTTGACTGTGTTTAACTGGTGGGAGATAAAGGTCTGAATCTCAGGACTTGACTGTGTTTAACTGGTGGGAGATAAAGGTCTGAATCTCAGGACCTGACTGTGTTTAACTGGCGGGAGATAAAGGTCTGAATCTCAGGACTTGACTGTGTTTAATTGTAGGGAGATAAAGGTCTGAATCTCAGGACGTGACTGTGTTTAATTGTAGAGAGATAAAGGCCTTGTCTATCAGGACGTGACTGTGTTTAATTGTAGAGAGATAAAGGCCTGACTATCAGGACTTGACTGTGTTTAATTGTAGGGAGATAAAGGCCTGACTATCAGGACGTGACTGTGTTTAATTGTAGAGAGATAAAGGCCTTGTCTATCAGGACTTGACTGTGTTTAACTGTAGGGAGATAAAGGTCTGAATCTCAGGACTTGACTGTGTTTAACTGGTGGGAGATAAAGGTCTGAATCTCAGGACTTGACTGTGTTTAATTGTAGGGAGATAAAGGTCTGAATCTCAGGACGTGACTGTGTTTAATTGTAGAGAGATAAAGGCCTTGTCTATCAGGACTTGACTGTGTTTAATTGTAGGGAGATAAAGGCCTGACTATCAGGACTTGGCAGTCTTTAACTGTAGGGAGATAAAGGTCTTACTCTCAGGACTTGACTGTGTTTAACTGAAGGGAGATAAAGGCCTGACTGTCAGCTTAATGGCAGTCTTACTGTAGCAGAGCAGCAGGGAGGAGATACCATCTGATGAATTGGACCCTACTGAAAGGAAGGGGTTCTAGCTGGGACTGGCCTGAGGGTTTGAGTGGTGAGAGGGAAGTACCAAGCCCTCAATTGAGAGATGCCATCTGATGAATTGGACTGGACTTTTTCTCTTTGTGGTAGAGAGAGTACCTGTTCTATAACGGTCTGGCTTCAAACACGCTGCCGCTCGGCTTTCAAAGTGCCCCTCGTATAACCTTGCAGGGCAGGAAATAATGAATTCTAGAAAGGTATACCGTTACCCTTGTGTTATTAACGACCATTCTACAGTGAATAAACTCTCAAACAGAACGGAGAGCTGGGCCACAGCGGTCGAGGCTACAAGCAACTCAGAGGCCTGGTGGTAGAGAGAAAAGTCAATCCCAAATCCCTATGGGCCCTGGTCAAAAGTAGTGCACTATATACGGATTAGATCTCTGGTCTAAAGTAGTGCACTATATAGGGAATAGGGCCCTGGTCAAAAGTAGTGCACTATATACGGATTAGATCTCTGGTCTAAAGTAGTGCACTATATAGGGAATAGGGCCCTGGTCAAAAGCAGTGCACTATATAGGGAATAGGGCTCTGGTCTAAAGTAGTGCACTATATTGAATAGGGCTCTGGTCTAAAATAGTGCACTATATAGGGAATAGGGCTCTGGTCTAAAGTAGTGCACTATATTGAATAGGGCTCTGGTCTAAAATAGTGCACTATATAGGGAATAGGGCTCTGGTCTAAAGTAGTGCACCATATACAGATTAGATCTCTGGTCTAAAGTAGTGCACTATATAGGGAATAGGGCTCTGGTATGAAGTCGAGCACTATATAGGGAATAGGGCTCTGGTCTAAAGTAGTGCACTATACAAGGAATAAGGTGCCATTTGGAAAGCATTAAAGTCTCCTCTAAAGACAACTGGAGGTGACAGGAAATTGAATATTACCGTTTGCTAACACAGCTGAGACACAGCCAAACCTCGTTCACCTCACAGTGTGTGTTCAAATTACACCCTATTCCCTCCATAGTGCACTATACATGGATTAGGGTGCCTTTTGGGATGCGACCACAGCGTATCCAGGGAGTCCTCTGTAGTGTTTATATGTCCCCAACAAGGAGAGATGACACACACCCACACCAGCGTGGGCGGTGGAGAGGGTGAATAACTTCCATGATGAAGTGTGGGGAGGACGGGGCTGGTGGAGAGGGTGAATAACTTCCATGATGAAGTGTGGGGCGGACGGGGCTGGTGGAGAGGGTGAATAACTTCCATGATGAAGTGTGAGGAGGACGGGGGCTGGTGGAGAGGGTGAATAACTTCCATGATGAAGTGTGGGGAGGACGGGGGCTGGTGGAGAGGGTGAATAACTTCCATGATGAAGTGTGAGGAGGACGGGGGCTGGTGGAGAGGGTGAATAACTTCCATGATGAAGTGTGAGGAGGACGGGGGCTGGTGGAGAGGGTGAATAACTTCCATGATGAAGTGTGGGGAGGACGGGGGCTGGTGGAGAGGGTGAATAACTTCCATGATGAAGTGTGGGGCGGACGGGGCTGGTGGAGAGGGTGAATAACTTCCATGATGAAGTGTGGGACGGACGGGGCTGGTGGAGAGGGTGAATAACTTCCATGATGAAGTGTGGGGAGGACGGGGGCTGGTGGAGAGGGTGAATAACTTCCATGATGAAGTGTGGGGCGGACGGGGCTGGTGGAGAGGGTGAATAACTTCCATGATGAAGTGTGAGGAGGACGGGGGCTGGTGGAGAGGGTGAATAACTTCCATGATGAAGTGTGGGGAGGACGGGGGCTGGTGGAGAGGGTGAATAACTTCCATGATGAAGTGTGGGGAGGACGGGGCTGGTGGAGAGGGTGAATAACTTCCATGATGAAGTGTGAGGAGGACGGGGGCTGGTGGAGAGGGTGAATAACTTCCATGATGAAGTGTGAGGAGGACGGGGCTGGTGGAGAGGGTGAATAACTTCCATGATGAAGTGTGGGGCGGACGGGGCTGGTGGAGAGGGTGAATAACTTCCATGATGAAGTGTGGGGCGGACGGGGCTGGTGGAGAGGGTGAATAACTTCCATGATGAAGTGTGAGGAGGACGGGGGCTGGTGGAGAGGGTGAATAACTTCCATGATGAAGTGTGAGGAGGACGGGGGCTGGTGGAGAGGGTGAATAACTTCCATGATGAAGTGTGGGGCGGACGGGGCTGGTGGAGAGGGTGAATAACTTCCATGATGAAGTGTGGGGAGGACGGGGGCTGGTGGAGAGGGTGAATAACTTCCATGATGAAGTGTGGGGAGGACGGGGGCTGGTGGAGAGGGTGAATAACTTCCATGATGAAGTGTGAGGAGGACGGGGGCTGGTGGAGAGGGTGAATAACTTCCATGATGAAGTGTGGGGCGGACGGGGCTGGTGGAGAGGGTGAATAACTTCCATGATGAAGTGTGGGGCGGACGGGGCTGGTGGAGAGGGTGAATAACTTCCATGATGAAGTGTGGGGAGGACGGGGGCTGGTGGAGAGGGTGAATAACTTCCATGATGAAGTGTGGGGAGGACGGGGGCTGGTGCCAAGACTGGTGCCGGTGGAGAGGGTGACCTTGACAGAGCTGCAGACCGTGACACAGCACGGGGACCACCACTGAGAGTGTGTGTGTACGTGCCAGCGAGCGTGCGTGTGTGTGTGTGTGTGTGTGTGTGTGTGTGTGTGTGTGTGTGTGTGTGTGTGTGTGTCTGCCAGCTCAGTAGCGTCACCACAACACTGACAGATAATAAATGACAGTGTTTTTATAACTAATGCCAGTTTGCCTGAGGCTGATGCCGTGCAGGTGTTTGTACACATGCATATACACACACTCTCATTCAAATAAACACATACAAGAACACACACATACATGTAATAGTGCCAGACATGCACACAAACATATACAGTTGGCATTGCTGTTATGATTTCAGTTGTCCTTGATGTCCTTTGTTTTAAATGTATTATTTTGTTTTATTTTATTTGCATTGTTGTTTCTTCTGTCTTTTCCTTTTGTCTCTTTAGTTCATTCTCTTGGTTGTTGGTGCATGGGGGGTTCTTGGTGGTGAGGAATGGAATTCATTGTATTTTTTTTTTCTTCCGGGGAGGGGGGGGGGGGGGGACTGTCGGAGGGTTGAGGGCCAGCTATTGGGGAACTGTGGGGGGGATCTTGGAGGGTTGAGGGAGAGCTATTGGGGAACTGTGGGGGGGATCTTGGAGGGGTGAGGGACAGCTATTGGGGAACTGTGGGGGGGGATCATGGAGGGTTGAGGGACAGCTATTGGGGAACTGTGGGGGGGATCATGGAGGGTTGAGGGACAGCTATTGGGGAACTGTGGGGGGGATCATGGAGGGTTGAGGGACAGCTATTGGGGAACTGTGGGGGGGATCTTGGAGAGTTGAGGTACAGCTATTGGGGAACTGTGGGGGGGATCATGGAGGGTTGAGGGACAGCTATTGGGGAACTGTGGGGGGATCTTGGAGGATTGAGGGACAGCTATTGGGGAACTGTGGGGGGGATCTTGGAGGGTTGAGGGACAGCTATTGGGGAACTGTGGGGGGGATCATGGAGGGTTGAGGGACAGCTATTGGGGAACTGTGGGGGGGATCTTGGAGGGTTGAGGGACAGCTATTGGGGAACTGTGGGGAGATATTGGAGCGTTGAGGGACAGCTATTGGGGAACTGTGGGGGGGATCATGGAGGGTTGAGGGACAGCTATTGGGAAACTGTGGGGAGATATTGGAGGGTTGAGGGACAGCTATTGGGGAACTGTGGGGGGGATCTTGGAGGGTTGAGGGACAGCTATTGGGGAACTGTGGGGGGGATCTTGGAGGGTTGAGGGACAGCTATTGGGGAACTGTGGGGGGGATCTTGGAGGGTTGAGGGACAGCTATTGGGGAACTGTGGGGGGGATCTTGGAGGGGTGAGGGACAGCTATTGGGGAACTGTGGGGGGATCTTGGAGGGGTGAGGGACAGCTATTGGGGAACTGTGGGGGGGATCTTGGAGGGGTGAGGGACAGCTATTGGGGAACTGTGGGGGGGATCTTGGAGGGGTGAGGGACAGCTATTGGGGAACTGTGGGGGGGATCTTGGAGGGTTGAGGGACAGCTATTGGGGAACTGTGGGGGGGATCTTGGAGGGGTGAGGGACAGCTATTGGGGAGCTGTGGGGGGGATCTTGGAGGGTTGAGGGACAGCTATTGGGGAGCTGTGGGGGATCTTGGAGGGTTGAGGGACACTATTGGGGAACTGTGGGGGGGATCTTGGAGGGGTGAGGGACAGCTATTGGGGAACTGTGGGGGGGATCTTGGAGGGTTCAGGTTTCACTAGATTGTGATCATGAAAAAGGAAACTATGACATATATTTTATATCACTATCATGAACACGCACCCTCACACATAAGGATGGCTCTGTTGTATATATCACTATCATGCACACGCACCCTCACACATAAGGATGGCTCTGTTGTATATATCACTATCATGCACACGCACCCTCACACATAAGGATGGCTCTGTTGTATATATCACTATCATGCACACGCACCCTCACACATAAGGATGGCTCTGTTGTATATATCACTATCATGCACACGCACCCTCACACATAAGGATGGCTCTGTTGTATATATCACTATCATGCACACGCACCCTCACACACAAGGATGGCTCTGTTGTGGAAAGACTGATACATGTTTGATAGTGTCTTGATGCTGTATTGTTTGTCCTTCATGTTGTAATACTTTAATGTTGCCCCTTTCTTGTGTTTTTTTGTAATAAATATATATATATATATTTTTTAAAACAACACTGACAGACAGAAACTAATAGACTGACTCTATAGTCTCCACTGAGCTCCACAACACTGACAGACAGAAACTAATAGACTGACTCCATAGTCTCCACTGAGCTCCACAACACTGACAGACAGATAACTAATAGACTGACTCTATAGTCTCGACTGAGCTCCACAACACTGACAGACAGATAACTAATAGACTGACTGCATAGTCTCCACTGAGCTCCACAACACTGACAGACAGATAACTAATAGACTGACTCCATAGTCTCCACTGAGCTCCACAACACTGACAGACAGATAACTAATAGACTGTCTCCATAGTCTCCACTGAGCTCCACAACACTGACAGACAGATAACTAATAGACTGTCTCCACAGTCTCCACTGAGCTCAGAGCTACAGGCTTACGGTAGTGTTGGACAACACAGCAATGTCTGGGTGTACTGTGTAATAAAACATTTATTATGTTGAATTAATGTTGTATGAGGTTCACTAAGAAACAAGATACTAAATCAATCATTTCTGAATGTAGTGGGGTCAATATTAACATTTCATAAGCAACGGATAGAGGGATATTTTCCTGTTTTTGGGAGACATACAACACTTTGTGTTTTGATCTGACACACTTGGCTCCGACATGTCTATGAGTCATCACAGACAGATGAATACACCTCTTCATCATGAGCCATTTGGTGAGACTGATATGACAACCACAGACAAACACTCTAACGGCAAATAAATACATCCATTGGTTGATTTAGGGATATAATCTGATTTACATGGCAAAATGTATTAAGCATTTTTTTGTTGCGTGCTCTAATGAATATGACCCAGGCTCCTGTGACTCCAGGCAGTTACCCTCTCCTCTCTCCTCTCCTCTCCTCTCCTCTCCTCTCCTCTCCTCTCCTCTCCTCTCCTCTCCTCTCCTCTCCTCTCCTCTCCTCTCCTCTCGTCTCCTCTCCTCTCCTCCCCTCTCCTAGTACCTCTCTCCTCTCCTCTCCTCTCCTCTCCTCTCCTCTACACCCTCTCCTCTCCTCTCCTCTCCTAGTACCTCTCTCCTCTCCTCTCCTCTCCTCTCCTCTCCTCTCCTCTCCTCTCCTCTCCTCTCCTCTCCTCTCCTCTCCTCTCCTCTCCTAGTACCTCTCTCTCCTCTCCTCTCCTCTCCTCTCCTCTCCTCTACACCCTCTCCTCTCCTCTCCTCTCCTAGTACCTCTCTCCTCTCCTCTCCTCTCCTCTCCTTTCCTCTCCTCTCCTCTCCTCTCCTCTCCTCTCCTCTCCTCTCCTCTCCTCTCCTCTCCTCTCCTCTCCTCTCCTCTCCTCTCCTCTCCTCTCCTCTCCTCTCCTCTACACCCTCTCCTCTCCTCTCCTCTCCTAGTACCTTCTCTCCTCCCCTCTCCTCTCCTAGTGCCTCTCTCCTCCCCTCTCCCAGTACCCCTCTCCTCTCCTCTCCTCTCCTCGTCCTCTCCTCTCCTCTCCTCTCCTCTCCTCTCCTCTCCTCTCCTCTCCTCTCCTCTCCTCTCCTCTCCTCTCTCCTCTCCTCTCCTCTCCTCTCCTCTCCTAGTGCCTCTCTCCTCTCCTCTCCTAGTACCTCTCTCCTCTCCTCTCCTAGTACCTCTCTCCTCTCCTCTCCTCTCCTCTCCTCTCCTCTCCTCTCCTCGTACCTCTCCTCTCCTCTCCTCTCCTCTCCTCTCCTCGTCCTCTCCTCTCCTCTCCTCTCCTAGTACCTCTCTCCTCTCCTCCCTGCTTCCTCCCTCTTCTCCTCTCAATCCTCTCTCCTCTCCTCTCCACTCCTCTTCTCATCTCACCTATTCTCCTCTCCTCCCTGCTTCCTCCCTCTTCTCCTCTCAATCCCCTCTCCTCTCCTCTCCTCTCCTCTCCTCTCTCCGCTCCTCTCCTCTCCTCTCCTCCCCTCTCCTCTCCTCTCCTCTCCTCTCCTCTCCTCTCCTCTCCTCTCCTCTCTTCTCCACTCCTGCTTCTCATCTCACCTATGCTCCTCTCCTCCCTGCTTCCTCCCTCTTCTCCTCTCAATCCCCTCTCCTCTCCTCTCCTCTCCTCTCTGCTCCTCTCCTCTCCTCTCCTCCCCTCCCCTCTCCTCTCCTCTCCTCTCCTCTCCTCTCCTCTCCTCTCCTCTCCTCTCCTCTCCTCTCCTCTCCTCTCCTCTCTCCTCCCCTCTCCTCTCCTCTCCTCTCCTCTCCTCTCCTCTCCTCTCCTCTCCTCTCCTCTCCTCTCACCTATTCTCCTCCCCTCTCCTCTTCTCCTCTCACCTATTCTCCTCTCTCCTCCCTGCCTCCTTCCTCTTCTCCTCTCAAGCCTCTATCCTCTCCTCCTCTCCTCTCACCTCTTCTCCTCTCCTCCCTGCCTCCCCCCTCTTCTCTTCTCTCCTTCCGTCTCTGTCATCCTGTCTTGAATGCTCTGGCCTGGCCACCTCGTCACCCCCATCCCTTCAGACAGGACTCAGTAGAGCTGGCAGTCAGAGGCGTCACGCCCATAGGAACACAGGGGCACATGCCCCATCAGATTTGTCCTGTTTCATACTATCTTGGCTAGTAGTTTCTCTGTAATACTACTAGCCACCTAGCAATTTTATGAAGTTGGCTTTAGCTAGCCCAGATAAGTTTCCAATCTCCCAACCTCATAACAAGCTACTGAAAGGCAATTTCAGGCTATCAATCAAATTAGAGTAGCTAGCTTGTCTATCTTAGCTGGCAGGCCAGCTGTCAAGGTTTGGACTTTTAAAAAAGCAAGCAATGACAAAATAAAACTCACATTCCTTTCAATCTTTTACCCAGATTTGAGCAGAGACACAAACCCTTCCCTAACCCGGACGACGCTGGGCCAATTAACACTCCGCCTCATGGATCTCCCAGTCCTGGCTGGCTGCGACACAGCCTGGGATCGAACCCGGTGTGTAGTGATGCCTCTATCACTGTGATGCAGTGCCTTAGACCACTGCGCCACTCGGGAGGCCCCAGAATGAGTTAGGAGCTCGTAAAACAGCAGCCTTCCTCTACAGCGACATAAGAGTGAGACCTTGTTAAGCTTGTCATCTATGATGACGTTACTTTGGTTAAAAAGTGCTTCCTTGTTATCTTGCTCAAAACATAATTGGAGAATTATGTACATTGTCATCACAGAAAGGGGTCTACAACAATAACATGCTTGAATCCATGACTAAGTACATTATCCAGACGCTGGTGAACAGTGTGTGTAGTGGAGAGTAAACACACATAAACGCCGTTTACCCAGCTGTTATATTTTGCAGGAGCATTTACCCACCTTTTGCGGAAAAATACATTAAATGTATAGAACGTGTTACTTTACTCACGGCGATCAGCGTTTTTAACCACCAATTATTATACCACTACGCACCGGTGAAAAAGTTCTGCCTCCGAACAGAGACTCACACTGTGAGGTGAGAAAGAATTACAGAATGAGAGAGAGATAGAGATAATTAAAAAGAGATGAGTTGAATTAAGACTTTCTCTAATCCTCAATACATAATTGATTTAATTATACAGCAATACACCTTAAACCACAGATTCTAAAACGCCTGGTAGGTAGCACTTTAGAGAGAACAGACAGACAGACAGAGAGAGAGAGAGAGAGAGAGAGAGAGAGAGAGAGAGAGAGAGAGAGAGAGGAGAGAGAGAGAGACAGAGAGAGACAGAGAGAGACAGAGAGAGAGAGAGACAGAGAGAGAGAGAGACAGAGAGAGAGAGAGAGAGAGACAGAGAGAGAGACAGAGAGACAGAGAGAGAGAGACAGAGACAGAGAGCGAGAGACAGAGAGAGAGACAGAGAGAGAGACAGAGAGAGACAGAGACAGAGAGACAGAGAGACAGACAGAGATAGAGAGAGCGAGACAGAGAGAGAGAGACAGAGACAGAGAGAGAGAGACAGAGAGAGAGAGACAGAGGGAGAGAGAGACAGAGAGAGAGACAGAGACAGAGACAGAGAGACAGAGAGAGACGAGAGAGAGAGAGAGAGAGAGAGAGAGAGAGAGAGAGACACCCGTCACAACCAGAGGAAATGACAGAGATGCTTATAGAGATGCTTCACTAACAGACTGGCAGCTCCACAGCAGGAGAGAACACAGTAGAAAACTCCCTTTGAGACCCTCTCCCCTCCCCCTCTCTCTCTCTCTGTCTGTCTCTTTCTCTCCCTCTCTCTCTCCCCCTCGATCTCTCCCTCCCTCTCTGTCTCTCTCACACTACTCTCGCTCTCTCTGTTTCTGTCTCTCTCGTCTTTATCTCTCTCCCTCCCTTTCTCCCTCCCTCCTGCCTTCCATTTCCCCACTCATTCTACCTTCCTCTGACAATGAAAGCGAAGCCAGTAGTTAGCCTGAGAGAAGTTTCAGTGTTTAAGTGGTCTGCTTACCAAATGCCACCTTATCTCCTACACAGTGCACTACGTTTGACCAGGGCCCATAGGGCTATGTAGGGAATAGGGAGCGATTTGGGACACAAACCTCATCTCTGCTTTGTCACTCTAAGGAGATGGCAGTGGTGATTAACTTGCTCTAATTAGAGCCTACTTAAGGATTGGAGGGTCTGAACAATGGTCCGCTGTGATGGACAAACACAGATACGCTTTATGGCGTCATTTCTCAACACGCAAGACCGAACCCACTCACATGGCCCTCTCCCCTCTCTCCTCTCCCCTCTCTCCTCTCCCCTCTCGCTCTCTCAATTCAATTCAAAGGGCTTTATTGGCATGGGAAACATATGCTTACATTGCCAAAGCAAGTGAAATAAATAATAAACAAAAGTGAGGAGACACAAAACAACAAAAAAATATTCAAATTTAACAGTAAATATTGCACTTAAAAAGGTTTCAAAAAGTGTATCGCTCTCTCTCTCTCCTCCTCTCTCTCTTCTCTCTCCCTTCTTTCTCTGGTGCCACATGCCAATGTGCTGTGACGCCAAGGGTGGTAAATGACAGAAAATAAATGAATTGAACTCAATGCTGGAAAAACTGAATGACAAGTAAATATGAGGTTGAGAATGGTAGAAAGAAACTGGAGAAGGGAAACTATTTACAGAGCATTGTAGGAACTATCTTCCTTTACCATTATAGGAACTATCTTCCTTTACCATTGTAGGAACTATCTTCCTTTACCATTGTAGGAACTATCTTCCTTTACCATTATAGGAACTATCTTCCTTTACCATTGTAGGAACTATCTTCCTTTACCATTGTAGGAACTATCTTCCTTTACCATTGTAGGAACTGTCTTCCTTTACCATTATAGGAACTATCTTCCTTTACCATTATAGGAACTATCTTCCTTTACCATTGTAGGAACTATCTTCCTTTACCATTATAGGAACTATCTTCCTTTACCATTATAGGAACTATCTTCCTTTACCATTACAGGAACTATCTTCCTTTACCATTATAGGAACTATCTTCCTTTACCATTATAGGAAGTGTCTTCCTTTACCATTATAGGAACTATCTTCCTTTACCATTATAGGAACTATCTTCCTTTACCATTATAGGAACTATCTTCCTTTACCATTGTAGGAACTATCTTCCTTTACCATTATAGGAAGTGTCTTCCTTTAGAAAAGTACTGTGCTGATTAGAACAATGTAAAAAGGAGTGGGACGCATTGGGGGGTCTAATAGTGCCCTTTCAATGGAACTATCTGTCATTATTAGTTCACAACGACACAATGCCCTTTGAATGGAACTATCTGTCATTATTAGTTCACAATGACACAATGCCCTTTGAATGGAACTATCTGTCATTATTAGTTCACAATGACACAATGCCCTTTCAATGGAACTATCTGTCATTATTAGTTCACAATGACACAATGCCCTTTGAATGGAACTATCTGTCATTATTAGTTCACAATGACACAATGCCCTTTCAATGGAACTATCTGTCATTATTAGTTCACAACGACACAATGCCCTTTCAATGGAACTATCTGTCATTATTAGTTCACAACGACACAATGCCCTTTCAATGGAACTATCTGTCATTATTAGTTCACAATGACACAATGCCCTTTCAATGGAACTATCTGTCATTATTAGTTCACAATGACACAATGCCCTTTCAATGGAACTATCTGTCATTATTAGTTCACAATGACACAATGCCCTTTGAATGGAACTATCTGTCATTATTAGTTCACAATGACACAATGCCCTTTCAATGGAACTATCTGTCATTATTAGTTCACAACGACACAATGCCCTTTGAATGGAACTATCTGTCATTATTAGTTCACAACGACACAATGCCCTTTCAATGGAACTATCTGTCATTATTAGTTCACAATGACACAATGCCCTTTCAATGGAACTATCTGTCATTATTAGTTCACAACGACACAATGCCCTTTCAATGGAAATATCTGTCATTATTAGTTCACAATGACACAATGCCCTTTCAATGAAACTATCTGTCCCTCTATTATTTAAGTCTTTCTCTTATCGTTTATAAAGGAAATCCACTTTAAAAGCCTTTCACATATGAGGCCTGCTTCTGTAGGAGCGTCGGAAATGAAATTATATTCAAAGATAATCTTTATTGTTTAAAAGGCTACAAAACAGATCGATTGGTCTATGTGAACAGTCTACAATCCCAATCAGTTACAAAAAAATAACAGAATTATCCTCGTGTTCCTCTGAAGTTTTCAAGATGCTGTGTTGTATGAGTGTTAGCGTGTTAGCGTGTTAGCATGCTAGTGTGTTAGGGTGCTAGCGTGTTAGCGTGCTACGGTGCTATACGCTACAGGCAGGCCATCTTTCCATGTGATTTCATCCTATGTGGTTGCATTCAACAGAGTGTCAGTAGGCAGGCAGTATGAATCAGTGCTGCATGGCCCTAGCTGTTAGGTCCTGGGGGCCTCCAACTGCTGTCTCTACACAGCACCCAGATGGTGCCTTTATATAACCACAACACACATTATATCTAGGACATGTCTTAACCGAGGCCTCACTTCACACCGGAATCATGACGTGATGAGGCAAATCTGACAGGGCGCTCAGATCCCTACGCAGTGCACTAGTTTTGAGCAGAGTTGTGTCTGAAATGACAACCTATTCCCTAAATAGTGCACTAGATGGGGAATAGGGTGAAATTTCAGACGAAGCAATCCTGAATTGTCAGAGAGGAGACACAGAGTAATCTAACTTCCAATGTCATGACATTTTCTCCCTCGTCCAACGAGACCTAATATAGCATAGCAAATTCGGGGGGGGGGGGGGGGGTCGCCCCGACCAGGACTCAGACCCCGGTCCATCGACAGCCAAGCCAGCACCTTACCGTTACGTCAAGAGGTCTGAACCTCTTGATGAGGTTGTTGTGATGAGGTGACTAGGTGTTGGGTTGAGGTGACTAGGTGTTGGGTTGAGGTGACTAGGTGTTGGGTTAAGGTGACTAGGTGTTGGGTTAAGGTGACTAGGTGTTGGGTTGAGGTGACTAGGTGTTGGGTTAAGGTGACTAGGTGTTGAGGTGACTAGGTGTTGGGTTGAGGTGACTAGGTGTTGAGGTGACTAGGTGATGGGTTGAGGTGACTAGGTGTTGGGTTAAGGTGACTAGATGTTGGGTTAAGGTGACTAGGTGTTGAGGTGACTAGGTGTTGGGTTGAGGTGACTAGGTGTTGGGTTGAGGTGACTAGGTGTTGGGTTGAGGTGACTAGGTGTTGAGTTAAGGTGACTAGGTGTTGGGTTGAGGTGACTAGGTGTTGGGTTAAGGTGACTAGGTGTTGGGTTGAGGTGACTAGGTGTTGGGTTGAGGTGACTAGGTGTTGGGTTAAGGTGACTAGGTGTTGGGTTGAGGTGACTAGGTGTTGGGTTGAGGTGACTAGGTCTTGGGTTAAGGTGACTAGGTGTTGGGTTGAGGTGACTAGGTGTTGGGTTAAGGTGACTAGGTGTTGGGTTGAGGTGACTAGGTGTTGGGTTAAGGTGACTAGGTGTTGGGTTGAGGTGACTAGGTGTTGTGATGAGGTGACTAGGTGTTGGGTTAAGGTGACTAGGTGTTGGGTTGAGGTGACTAGGTGTTGGGTTAAGGTGACTAGGTGTTGGGTTAAGGTGTTGGGTTGAGGTGACTAGGTGTTGGGTTGAGGTGACTAGGTGTTGGGTTGAGGTGACTAGGTGTTGGGTTAAGGTGACTAGGTGTTGGGTTGAGGTGACTAGGTGTTGGGTTGAGGTGACTAGGTGTTGGGTTAAGGTGACTAGGTGTTGTGATGAGGTGACTAGGTGTTGGGTTAAGGTGACTAGGTGTTGGGTTAAGGTGACTAGGTGTTGGGTTGAGGTGACTAGGTGTTGGGTTGAGGTGACTAGGTGTTGGGTTAAGGTGACTAGGTGTTGAGGTGACTAGGTGTTGGGTTGAGGTGACTAGGTGTTGGGTTGAGGTGACTAGGTGTTGGGTTAAGGTGACTAGGTGTTGGGTTAAGGTGACTAGGTGTTGGGTTAAGGTGACTAGGTGTTGGGTTGAGGTGACTAGGTGTTGGGTTGAGGTGACTAGGTGTTGGGTTAAGGTGACTAGGTGTTGTGATTAGGTGTTAGGTTAAGGTGGCTAGGTGTTGAGGTGACTAGGTGTTGGGTTAAGGTGACTAGGTGTTGGGTTGAGGTGGCTAGGTGTTGAGGTGACTAGGTGTTGGGTTAAGGTGGCTAGGTGTTGGGTTGAGGTGACTAGGTGTTGGGTTAAGGTGACTAGGTGACTAGGTGTTGGGTTAAGGTGGCTAGGTGTTGGGTTAAGGTGACTAGGTGTTGAGGTGACTAGGTGTTGGGTTGAGGTGACTAGGTGTTGGGTTAAGGTGACTAGGTGTTGGGTTGAGGTGACTAGGTGTTGGGTTGAGGTGACTAGGTGTTGGGTTGAGGTGGCTAGGTGTTGAGGTGACTAGGTTTTGGGTTGAGGTGACTAGGTGTTGGGTTAAGGTGACTAGGTGTTGGGTTGAGGTGGCTAGGTGTTGAGGTGACTAGGTGTTGGGTTAAGGTGGCTAGGTGTTGGGTTGAGGTGACTAGGTGTTGGGTTAAGGTGACTAGGTGTTGAGGTGACTAGGTGTTGGGTTGAGGTGACTAGGTGTTGGGTTGAGGTGACTAGGTGTTGGGTTGAGGTGACTAGGTGTTGGGTTGAGGTGACTAGGTGTTGGGTTAAGGTGACTAGGTGTTGGGTTAAGGTGACTAGGTGTTGGGTTAAGGTGACTAGGTGTTGGGTTGAGGTGACTAGGTGTTGGGTTAAGGTTGCTCCATTACCCCGTTCCTTCGGGAGAGCCTGTCCCTACACTTCTCTATTGCAAGTCCCTCACGTCGACACACCTCTCTGATGGCCCCACGGACACCATCCCACTTCTGACACCAATGTAACAAAATGGGGACTGTCGTAACAATGGAACTCCAGTAGGCTCTTCGGTACCACATGCACTTACACTCAGAGGACAGTTTATTAGGTACACCCATCTACAACCGGGTCGGACCCCCCCACACACTTTGCCTCCAGAACACCGTGCATGTTTTGGGGCATGGATTCTACAAGGTGTCAGAAACGTACCACAGGGATGTTGGTCCATGCTGACGTGATGGCATCAGGCTGCTGATTGGATGGCGGTACGTTCATGCTGCCAACAGCCCCGTTCCATCTCATCCCAAAGAGGCTCTGGTGGGTTTGGTCAGCAATAATGTTCAATCGTTGCTCAACTGGTATCAAGGGACCTAACGTGTGCCAGGAAAACATTCCCCGCAAGAGCTGCTGCTTCTTGTTTTATCTGATAGGAACCCAGAGTGGTCGTCTGCTGCAATAGCCAATCTGTGACAAGGATTGACGTGTTGTGTGCTTTCGAGATGCCATTCTGCACCACTGTTGTTCTGAGCCGTTATTTGTCTGTTTGTGGCCCACCTGTTAGCTTGCACCATTCTTTCCATTCTCATTGAACCTCTCATCAACAAGCTGTTTTCACCCACAGTATTGCCGCTGATTGGATGTTTTTTGTTGGTAGCACCATTCTCTGTAAACCCTAGACACTGTCGTGTGTGAAGAGGAGAGCAGCCGTTAATGAGACAGCAGATCCAGCGCGCCTGGCACTGACGATCATACAACGCTTATAGTCTCTTAGGTCACTCGTGTTACCCATTCTAACATCCAATCAAACAGTAACTGAATGTCGCAATGCCTGTCTGCCTGCTGTATATAGCAAGCCACGGCCAAATGACTCACTTTCTATAGGAGCAATCCATTTTCATGAACAGGGTAGAGTACCTAATAAACTGGCCAGTGAGTGTATGTTAGTCTCATTAACACAGTAGAAGTGACAGTGTACAGGCTTTGGCTTCACTAACAGACTACAACATAACACATGGACTGACATGACAATTTATTCCATGGGTGGCCAAAGACCAAGGCCACGCCTCCAACAAGCCACACCTCCAGATTCTCTAATAGGCTAGGTTGTTTACTTAGAGAAGAACAATAGATGAGGTCACCAGACAGACAGACAGACAGACAGACAGACAGACAGACAGACAGACAGACAGACAGACAGACAGACAGACAGACAGACAGACAGACAGACAGACAGACAGACAGACAGACAGACAGACAGACAGACAGACAGACAGACAGACAGACAGATCTAGAGATTTCTAGATTTCTAGATATCTAGATAGATCCTTACTTGACTCCTTGCTCCTATAAAAAAATGTTTGCCAACCAAGTCAATACAGTCAAACTCCTCAAACACTTCTGAAGGTGACTACATGAAACCATATGCAATCAGCTCTATATCACATTCCTACTTATGAAACTGTATTAGTAGGGAGAAGAGGCCAACAAAATACATGTTAGCAATCAGTGGGGAGCACATTTCAGAAAAGGAAATACCAATTCAAATGGGTCCTTATGAGATGAACGTATGACAACAACCATTTTGGTAAAGCGCATCTCAGCAGCCACAGAGAGACAAGATGGATACTTAAAATGCAGCTATGACACCCTGATAAATACTTTACCCATGCTCCTTTTCCATAACCGTACAACAACAACAACAATAATAACAAAGGAACCACCAGGAGCTCTGTCTCCTAATATATGCTATAGACAGACAGAGACTGATGCCTGTGTGTTAAAGTACACTACATTCTGAGGCCCTGAAGCAGTTGGGTTAGTTCTCCAATGAGCCCCGTGGAGCCTTGCCTTGCCATTCCGCACAACGCCATGCTGCCACAGCTAGCAGATGGAGCCTAGCGCCGCCGGGAGAGAGGGAGGCAGCGAGGGAGGGAGGGAGGGGGGAGGCAGCGAGGGAGGGAGGGCATTTAAGAGCACACACAAGTGGGGAGAGAGCTGGCGGGAGGGAGGGATTGAGAGGGAGGGAGACGGGAGGGAGGGATTGAGAGGGAGGGAGAGAGCGGGAGAGAGGAAAGGAGGGAGGGAGAGTGGGAGACGGGAGGGGGGGATTGAGAGGGAGGGAGAGAGCGGGAGAGAGAGAGGAAAATAGGGAGGGAGACGGGAGGGATTGTGAGGGAGGGAGAGAGCAGGAGAGAGGCAAGGAGGGAGGGAGAGTGGGAGACGGGAGAGAGGGAGGGATTGAGAGAGATGGAGAGAGGAAAGGAGGGAGGAAGACAGGAGGGAGGGATTGAGAGGGAGAGAGAGAGCGGGAGAGAGGATAGGAGGGAGGGAGAGTGGGAGATGGAGAGAGTGTCAAAGAGGGAGGGAGACAAGGAGAAAGGGAGAGAGGGAGAGAAGGAGTCTGTTGGGGAAGATTGATGGGTATATTTAAATGAACACGCCAAACTGACAGAAACCCAATGGAGAGAGACACCGACAGAGTAGACTTCTGATGTCAGGCTGCACACACACACACATACACACACACAGAGACACACACACACATTTACATACACACAAATAGACCTACACACACACACACAAACCGCCATACACACATCAACTACAGAGAAATCACAACCGATGATTCCAACAATCTAACAGCCCTAGAATGAACATTACACTACTGAATTCTGACAATCACAGAGTGGAGTCTTTAAAAGGGCTAGCATTCTGCACAGGGTAACGTAGCCATAGAATAAACTGTCTTTAAAAGGGCTACCATTCTGCACAGGGTAACGTAGCCATAGAATAAACTGTCTTTAAAAGGGCTACCATTCTGCACAGGGTAACGTAGCCATAGAAGAAACTGTCTTTAAAAGGGCTACCATTCTGCACAGGGTAACGTAGCCATAGAATAAACTGTCTTTAAAAGGGCTACCATTCTGCACAGGGTAACGTAGCCATAGAATAAACTGTCTTTAAAAGGGCTACCATTCTGCACAGGGTAACGTAGCCATAGAATAAACTGTCTTTAAAAGGGCTACCATTCTGCACAGGGTAACGTAGCCATAGCAATACAGAATAGCCTTCCACACCAAGGATTCCCCTGTCCAGGAAATCCTCTCACTATCGACAACAAGCCTTGCTGTATGTGTGTGTGTGTGTGTGTATGTGTGTGTGTATGTGTGTGTGTGTGTGTGTGTGTGTGTGTGTGTGTGTGTGTGTGTGTGTGTGTGTGTGTGTGTGTGTGTGTGTGTGTGTGTGTACCTTGGTGAGAAGCAGTATTCCAACCACGCAGTACAGAACAGAACAGTACAGAGTTAGGTTAGCCCCGGGTCCCACGTGTCTCACCTAATTTGGGCAGGGAGTATTTGACTTTGAAGTAATCCTCATAGAACTGGAGGAGTCTCTTTGTGATGTGGAGAGCGTAGTCACCCGCTCCGCTCTGGATGGCGTTGGGCCTGGCATACAGCCGGATCTGGAGAAAGGAAGGGAGGGAGAGAAGGAGGAAGGGAGGAAGGGAGGGAGGAAGGAAGGGAGGAAGGGAGGGAGGAAGGAAGGAAGGAGGGAAGGAAGGAAGGAAGGAAGGAAGGAAAAAAGAATGAGAGGATGTGGGAAATAAAGCACTGGTTCAGTTCTGTCGTTCTACTGCTGTCGACACACACACACACACAAGCACACACACACACACACACACACACACACACACACACACACACACACACACACACACATTCCCTTTGGTCCACATTGTTTCATTAGTTTGTTAGTCCTCATGCAGCCTCACAGGGAATTCTGTTAAATGTCTGCTGCCACTCAGCTGATTTCAAGCTGCTGTGCTTGTCTCTGGAGCCCGCGGCAATTGAATGCTACGGCATTAGTGTCTGTGTGTGTGTGTGTGTGTGTCTGTGTGTCTGTGTGTGTGTGTGTGTGTGTGTGTGTGTGAGTGTGTGTGTGTGTGTGTGTGTGTGTGTGTGTGTGTGTGTGTGTGTGTGTGTGTGTGTGTGTGTGTGTGTGTGTGTGTGTGTGTGTGTGTGTGTGTGTGAGTCTGTGTGTGTGTGTGTGAGTGCGTCCGAGCGTGTGTGTGTGTTTGTGAGTGTGTGCATGCGTGAGTGTGTTTGTGTGTGTGTTTGTGAGTGCGTCCGAGCGTGTGTGCGTGAGTGTGTTTGTGTGTGTGTACTGTAAGTGTTTTGAACAAGTCTTTCAGGTAACATGTTCATCTAGACTCTTCAATAGGCCTGTAGGAGCCATGGTCATGTGGGTGGCAGGTTGGGACAGTAACCGGAACGTCGCTTGTTCGAATCCCCATGGAGGCTCTAAGTAGTTCAATGTTGATGTCATGGAGGCTCTAAGTAGTTCAATGTTGATGTCATGGAGGCTCTAACTAGTTCCATGATTATGATGTCATGGATTCTCTAAGTAGTTATATGATGTTGATGTACTGTAATGGAGGCTCTAAGTAGTTCAATGTTGATGTCATGGAGGCTCTAACTAGTTCCATGATGATGATGTCATGGAGGCTCTAACTAGTTCCATGATTATGATGTCATGGATTCTCTAAGTAGTTATATGATGTTGATGTACTGTAATGGAGGCTCTAAGTAGTTCTAGGTTGATGTCATGGAGGCTCTAACTAGTTCTATGATGATGATGTCATGGAGGCTCTAACTAGTTCCATGATTATGATGTCATGGAGTCTCTAAGTAGTTCTATGATGATGATGTCATGGAGGCTCTAACTAGTTCTATGATGATGATGTCATGGAGTCTCTAAGTAGTTCTATGCTGATGTCATGGATTCTCTAAGTAGTTCTATGATGATGATGTACTGTAATGGAGGCTCTAAGTAGTTCTATGTTGATGTTGATGTCATGGAGGTTCTAATTAGTTCTATGACGTTGATGTACTGTAATGGAGGCTCTAAGTAGGTCAATGTTGATGTTGATGTCATGGAGGCTCTAATTAGTTCTATGACGTTGATGTACTGTAATGGAGGCTCTAAGTAGTTCTATGTTGATGATGATGTCATGGAGGCTCTAAGTAGTTCTATGATAATGATGTACTGTAATGGAGGCTCTAAGTAGTTCTATGTTGATGATGATGTCATGGAGGCTCTAAGTAGTTCTATGATGATGATGTACTGTGATGGAGGCTCTAAGTAGTTCTATGTTGATGATGATGTCATGGAGGCTCTAAGTAGTTCTATGGTGATGCTAATGTCATGTAGGCTCTATGTAGTTCTATGATGATGCTAATGTTTTGGAGGCTCTAAGTAGTTCTATGATGATGCTAATGTCATGGAGGCTCTATGTAGTTCTATGATGATGCTAATGTTTTGGAGGCTCTAAGTAGTTCTATGATGATGCTAATGTCATGGAGGCTCTACATAGTTCTATGATGATGTCATGGAGGCTCTAAGTAGTTTTATGATGATGATGTCATGGAGGCTCTAAGTAGTTCTATGATGATGATATCATGGAGGTTCTAAGTAGTTCTATGATGATGATGATGTCATGGAGGCTCTACGTAGTTCTATGATGATGATGTCATGGAGGCTCTAAATAGTTCTATGATGATGTCATGGAGGCTCTAAGTAGTTCTATGATGATGTCATGGAGGCTCTAAGTAGTTCTATGATGATGTCATGGAGGCTCTACGTAGTTCTATGATGATGATGTCATGGAGGCTCTGCGTAGTTCTATGATGATGATGTCATGGAGGCTCTGCGTAGTTCTATGATGATGATATCATGGAGGCTCTACGTAGTTCTATGATGATATCATGGAGGCTCTACGTAGTTCTATGATGATGATATCATGGAGGCTCTAAGTAGTTATGTCGACATACACATGCAGGAACAAAATATAGTTCTGTGGTTCTATGTTGATGTTAATGTTAACATCATCATCAACATAGAACCATAGAACTATATTTTGTTCCTGCATGTGTATGTCGACAGAGAGCGAGGGAGGGTAGAGAACAGCGAGGTGTCATTTAGTTTGACATGTATTTCCTGTGGTAAGAGTGATCGCTACTCTCAGCGTCGCCGGCGAGGAACAGGCTGATGCATGGTGCCGTCGATGTGGACATCCATCCACACGAGCACACGCATGCAAACACACACATACACACATACCCCACCACCACCACCACACACACACACACACACACACACACACACACACACACACACACACACACACACACACACACACACACACACACACACACACACACACACACACACACCGCATACACACACTGAATGGATGGTCTTACCAGTCTACACTATAGTGAGACAGAGAGTCACAGTGCTAGAGGGGAAAACAGCCTGACTGTGATGAACACACACTGAGTAATGTGGTGTTTCTCTTGTATGGTAAACAAGAGGACAATCCATCAATTCCTGTCACTGCAGTAAACAGGCGCATGTATCATAGAGTACAGTAGTAACCATCATACCACCCACAGGGCTGAGTGATATTAACATGTATCATAGAGTACAGTAGTAACCATCATACCACCCACAGGGCTGAGTGATTATAACCATCACACCACCCACAGGGCTGAGAGATTATAACATGTATAATAGAGTACAGTAGTAACCATCATACCACCCACAAGGCTGAGTGATTATAACCATCACACCACCCACAGGGCTGAGTGATTATAACCATCACACCACCCACAGGGCTGAGAGATTATAACATGTATCATAGAGTACAGTAGTAACCATCATACCACCCACAGGGCTGAGTGATTATAACCATCACACCACCCACAGGGCTGAGAGATTATAACATGTATAATAGAGTACAGTAGTAACCATCACACCACCCACAGGGCTGAGTGATTATAACCATCACACCACCCACAGGGCTGAGTGATTATAACCATCACACCACCCACAGGGCTGAGTGATTATAACATGTATTATAGAGTACAGTAGTAACCATCACACCACCCACAGGGCTGAGTGATTATAACCATCACACCACCCACAGGGCTGAGTGATTATAACCATCACACCACCCACAGGGCTGAGTGATTATAACATGTATAATAGAGTACAGTAGTAACCATCACACCACCCACAGGGCTGAGTGATTATAACATGTATTATAGAGCACAGTAGTAACCATCACACCACCCACAGGGCTGAGTGATTATAACATGTATAATAGAGTACAGTAGTAACCATCATACCACCCACAGGGCTGAGTGATTATAACCATCACACCACCCACAGGGCTGAGTGATTATAACATGTATTATAAAGTACAGTAGTAACCATCACACCACCCACAGGGCTGAGTGATTATAACATGTATTATAAAGTACAGTAGTAACCATCACACCACCCACAGGGCTGAGTGATTATAACATGTATTATAGAATACAGTAGTAACCATCACACCACCTACAGGGCTGAGTGATTAGAACCATCAAACCACCGACTGGGCTGAGTGATTATAACCATCACACCACCCACAGGGCTGAGTGATTATAACCATCACACCACCCACAGGGCTGAGTGATTATAACATGCATTATAGAGTACAGTAGTAACCATCACACCACCCACAGGGCTGAGTGATTATAACATGTATTATAGAGTACAGTAGTAACCGTCACACCACCCACAGGGCTGAGTGATTATAACCATCCACCACCCACAGGGCTGAGTGATTATAACCATCACACCACCCACAGGGTTGAGTGATTATAACATGTATTATAGAGTACAGTAGTAACCATCATACCACCCACAGGGCTGAGTGATTATAACATGTATTATAGAGTACAGTAGTAACCATCACACCACCCACAGGGCTGAGTGATTATAACATGTATTATAGAGTACAGTAGTAGCCATCACACCACCCACAGGGCTGAGTGATTATGACCATCACACCACCCACAGGGCTGAGTGATTATAACATGTATTATAGAGTACAGTAGTAACCACCACACCACTAACGGGGCTGAGTGATTATAACATGTATTATAGAGTACAGTAGTAACCATCATACCACCCACAGGGCTGAGTGATTATAACCATCACACCACCCACAGGGCTGAGTGATTATAACATGTATTATAGAGTACAGTAGTAACCATCACACCACCCACAGGGCTGAGTGATTATAACATGAATTATAGAGTACAGTAGTAACCATCACACCACCCACAGGGCTGAGTGATTATAACCATCACACCACCCACAGGGCTGAGTGATTATAACATGTATTATAGAGTACAGTAGTAACCATCACACCACTAACTGGGCTGAGTGATTATAACATGTATTATAGAGTACAGTAGTAACCATCATACCACCCACAGGGCTGAGTGATTATAACCATCACACCACCCACTGGGCTGAGTGATTATAACATAGGCTCATTTGTGTCCCAAATGGCACCCTATTCCCTATATAGTGCACTTATTTTGACCAGGGCCCATAGGGTAGTGCACTATGTAGGGAATAGGGTGCCATTTGGAACGCAGACATAATTATGTGAAAATTTGTTAAAGCACGACAGCTCATCATCATCATCATCATCACGCTAGTGGATGATGGATCCTATAGAACATTATATGGATATGGAGATAATGATCCATGTTATTCTATGGAGATAATGATCCAAGTTAATCTATGGAGATAATGATCCAAGTTATTCTATGGAGATAATGATCCAAGTTATTCTATGGAGATAATGATCCAAGTTATTCTATGGAGATAATGATCCATGTTATTCTATGGAGATAATGATCCAAGTTATTCTATGGAGATAATGATCCAAGTTATTCTATGGAGATAATGATCCAAGTTATTCTATGGAGATAATGATCCATGTTATTCTATGGAGATAATGATCCATGTTATTCTATGGAGATAATGATCCGTGTTATTCTATGGAGATAATGATCCATGTTCTAAGATTCCATCCCTTTTTAACCCAGCTGGACGAAGAGGGGCAATAGTGTTAACATGACTTGAATTCTTGTAAACTGTTTTACAGTGTAAAGGAAGAAAGTTTTGTGTGAGGACTCACTTGCTTATTTTGTCCATGTCTGTCTATCCTTCCTCTGTTATTTCCTAGAGTTATATTGTAGCAGGTAAAGTGGTGGGGGTAGCGGTTCAATCTACTCTCAGGGAAGTGATGTACTGGTTGGCAGGGTGGAGAGAGGTTATGTGATGGGTCGTCCTCACCCTTTACAGACACAGACTCTGTGTTAAGGTCAATAGACAGCCCTACTGCTGAGGTGTGTGTGTGTGTGTGTGTGTGTGTGTGTGTGTGTGTGTGTGTGTGTGTGTGTGTGTGTGTGTGTGTGTGTGTGTGTGTGTGTGTGTGTGTGTGTGTGTGTGTTGTGTGTGTTGTGTGGGCATGTGTGTGTGTGTGTGTGTGTGTGTGTGTGTGTGGTGTGTGTGTGTGTGTGTGTGTGTGTGTGTGTGTGTGTTGCGCGTGTGTTGCGTGTGTGTATGTGGGTGTGTGTTGTGTGTGTGTGTTGTGTGTGGGTGGGTGTGTTGTGTGTAGCGTGTGTGTGAGATAATGAGTGTGTGGCACCTGAGGGCCTGAGCTGCTGGCCGTGGAGGGAAGGAGGGAGACCTCGGCTGCATCCCAAATGGCACCCAATTCCCTATGATAGCTCTGGTTAAAAGTAGTGCACTACAAAGGGAACAGGGTTACATTTGGGACGCACTTACAGTGCGCTTGGAAAGTATTTAGAACCCTTGACTTTTTCAACATTTTGTTACGTTAAAGCCTTATTCTAAAATGGATTGAAAAAATACAAAAACCCTCATCAATTTACACACAATACCAAATAATGACTAAACAAAAACAGTTTTACAAATTTTAGCAAATGTATTGAAAATTAAAAAACAGAAAAACGTATTTACATAAGTATACAGACCCTTTGCTGTGAGACTCGAAATTGATCTCAGATGCATCCTGTTTCCATTGATCATCCTTGAGATGTTTCTACAACTTGATTGGAGTCCACCTGTGATAAATTCTATTGATTGGACATGATTTGGAAAAGTACACACCTGTCTATATAAGGTCCCACAGTTGACAGTGCATGCCAGAACAAAAACCAAGCCATGAGGGCAAAGGAATTGTCCTTAGAGCTCCGAGACAGGATTGTGTTGAGGCACAGATCTGTGGAAGGATACCAAAATATTTCTGCAGCATTGAAGGTCCCCAAGTACACAGCGGACTCCATCATTCTTGAATGGCCGCCCGGCCAAACTGAGCAATCGGGAGAAGGGCCTTGGTCAGAGAGGTGACCAAGAACCAGATGGTCACTCTGACAGAGCTCTAGAGTTCCTCTGTGGTGATGGGAGAACCTTCCAGAAGGACAACCATTTCTGCAGCACTCCACCAATTAGGCCTTTATGGTAGAGTGGCCAGATGGAAGCCACTCCTCAGTAAAAGGCACATGACAGCCCGCTTGGAGTTTGCCAAAAGGCACCTAAAGACTCTCAGACCATGAGAAACAAGATTCTCTGGTCTGATGAAACCAAGATTGCCAAGCGTCACATCTGGAAGACACCTTGCGCCATCCCTGCGGTGAAGCATGGTGGTGGCAGCATCATGCTGTGGGGATGTTTTTCAGCGGCAGGGACTGGGAGGCTAGTCAGTATCAAGGGAAAGATGAATGGAGCAAAGTACAGAGAGATCCTTGATGAAAACCTCCTCTAGAGCGCTCAGGACCTTAGACTGGGGCCAAGGTTCACCTTCCAACAGGACAATGACCCTAACCACACAACCAAGACAACGCAGGAGTGGCTTCGGGACAAGTTTCTGATTGTCCTTGAGAGGCCCAGCCAGAGCCCGGACTTGAACATCTCTGGAGAAACCTGAAAATAGCTGTTCAGCGACGCTCCCCATCCAACCTGACAGAGCTGCAGAGAAGAATGAGTGAAACTCCCCAAATACAGATGTGCCAAGCTTGTAGCGTCATACCCAAGAAGACTCGAGGCTGTAATCGCTGCCAAAGGTGCCTCAACAAAGTACTGAGTAAAGGGTCTAAATACTTAAGTAAATATGATATTTCAGTTCTTTATTTTTATTGAATTAACAAAAATGTCTAAAAACCTGTTTTTGATTTGTCATTATGGGGTATTGTGTGTAGATTGACGAGGGGGAAAAAAAACAATTTAATCAATTTTAGAATAAGGCTGTAACCTAACAAAATGTGGAACAAGTCAAGGGGTCTGAATACTTTCCGAAGGTACTGTATACAGTACAGTAGTGACTCCTCCGTCGGTTAAACACAGTCACCAGAGGTCAGACTGAACAACCCAGAGGTCAGACTGAACCACCCAGAGGTCAGACTGAACAACCCAGAGGTCAGACTGAACCACCCAGAGATCAGACTGAACAACCCAGAGATCAGACTGAACCACCCAGAGGTCAGACTGAACCACCCAGAGGTCAGACTGAACAACCCAGAGGTCAGACTGAACAACCCAGAGGTCAGACTGAACAACCCAGAGATCAGACTGAACCACCCAGAGGTCAGACTGAACCACCCAGAGGTCAGACTGAACCACCCAGAGGTCAGACTGAACCACCCAGAGGTCAGACTGAACCACCCAGAGGATGATGTTATACAGGTCTACAGTACAGACTGAACCACCCAGAGGTCAGACTGAACCACCCAGAGGTCAGACTGTTCAACCCAGAGGTCAGACTGAACAACCCAGAGATCAGACTGAACCACCCAGAGGTCAGACTGAACCACCCAGAGGATGATGTTATACAGGTCTACAGTACAGACTGAACCACCCAGAGGTCAGACTGAACCACCCAGAGGATGATGTTATACAGGTCTACAGTACAGACTGAACCACCCAGAGGTCAGACTGAACAACCCAGAGGTCAGACTGAACAACCCAGATGTCAGACTGTATGACCCAGATGTCAGACTGTTCAACCCAGAGGTCAGACTGAACAACCCAGAGGTCAGACTGAACCACCCAGAGGTCAGACTGAACAACCCAGAGGTCAGACTGAACAACCCAGAGGTCAGACTGAACCACCCAGAGGATGGTGTTATACAGGTCTACAGTACAGACTGAACCACCCAGAGGTCAGACTGAACCACCCAGAGGTCAGACTGAACAACCCAGAGGTCAGACTGAACAACCCAGAGGTCAGACTGAACCACCCAGAGGATGATGTTATACAGGTCTACAGTACAGACTGAACCACCCAGAGGTCAGACTGAACCACCCAGAGGATGATGTTATACAGGTCTACAGTACAGACTGAACCACCCAGAGGTCAGACTGAACCACCCAGAGGTCAGACTGAACAACCCAGAGATCAGACTGAACCACCCAGAGGTCAGACTGAACCACCCAGAGGTCAGACTGAACAACCCAGAGGATGGTGTTAAACAGGTCTACAGTACAGACTGAACCACCCAGAGGTCAGACTGAACCACCCAGAGGATGATGTTATACAGGTCTACAGTACAGACTGAACCACCCAGAGGTCAGACTGATCAACCCAGAGGTCAGACTGAACAACCCAGAGGTCAGACTGAACAACCCAGAGATCAGACTGAACCACCCAGAGGTCAGACTGAACCACCCAGAGGATGATGTTATACAGGTCTACAGTACAGACTGAACCACCCAGAGGTCAGACTGAACCACCCAGAGGATGGTGTTATACAGGTCTACAGTACAGACTGAACCACCCAGAGGTCAGACTGAACAACCCAGAGGTCAGACTGAACCACCCAGAGATCAGACTGAACCACCCAGAGGTCAGACTGAACAACCCAGAGGATGGTGTTATACAGGTCTACAGTACAGACTGAACCACCCAGAGGTCAGACTGAACAACCCAGAGGTCAGACTGAACCACCCAGAGGTCAGACTGAACCACCCAGAGGTCAGACTGAACAACCCAGAGGTCAGACTGAACCACCCAGAGGATGGTGTTATACAGGTCTACAGTACAGACTGAACCACCCAGAGGTCAGACTGAACAACCCAGAGGTCAGACTGAACCACCCAGAGGTCAGACTGAACAACCCAGAGGTCAGACTGAACAACCCAGATGTCAGACTGTATGACCCAGATGTCAGACTGTTCAACCCAGAGGTCAGACTGAACCACCCAGAGGTCAGACTGAACCACCCAGAGGATGATGTTAAACAGGTCTACTGTCTTGTGTTTTGCACAATCATGTGACATTCAAAGATTTGGTTCTGTATTTTAAGCCTTTTCCTAAAATAAGAGTTGTACCAGAAATGAAAGCTATTTTCTTAGGATGGTGCTGGACCATCTGACAGAGAAAGGAAAGTTGACAGTTTGATGGAAAAGGTTTGATTCTAGGCCTGTCACATGATGGTGCAAAACACAGGGCCCTAGCTATAGGGAGTATATGATTCTGTAAATGGTTCAAATTGGGCCAGTCTGGGCTAGTCTGTTTCTATGGTTCAAATTGGGCCAGTCTGGGCCAGTCTGTTTCTATGGTTCAAATTGGGCCAGTCTGGGCCAGTCTGTTTCTATGGTTCAAATTGATTGATGGTAGAAGGAGGGCCAGTCTGTTTCTATGGTTCAAATTGATTGGTGGTAGAAGGAGGGCCAGTCTGTTTCTATGGTTCAAATTGATTGGTGGTAGTTGGAGGGACAATCAGCTTCCTGTTCCTTATGGTATTTTGATGCCTAACATTGGCATGACCTTGAGTGACAAGTAGTTGGCAAGAGGGCAGAAACCAACTGGCATGGAGTCAAACTATATTTCCCTCTAGGTTACAGTAGAGTCATTGACAAGTGTCCTCCATCACACCCTTTAGGTTACAGTAGAGACATTTACAAGTGTCCTCCATCACACCCTTTAGGTTACAGTAGAGTCATTGACAAGTGTCCTCCATCACACCCTCTAGGATACAGTAGAGTCATTGACAAGTGTCCTCCATCACACCCTTTAGGTTACAGTAGAGACATTTACAAGTGTCCTCCATCACACCCTTTAGGTTACAGTAGAGTCATTGACAAGTGTCCTCCATCACACCCTCTAGGATACAGTAGAGTCATTGACAAGTGTCCTCCATCACACCCTTTAGGTTACAGTAGAGTCATTGACAAGTGTCCTCCATCACACCCTCTAGGTTACAGTAGAGTCATTTACAAGTGTCCTCCATCACACCCTTTAGGTTACAGTAGAGTCATTGACAAGTGTCCTCCATCACACCCTTTAGGTTACAGTAGAGTCATTGACAAATGTCCTCCGTCACACCCTTTAGGTTACAGTAGAGTCATTGACAAATGTCCTCCGTCACACCCTTTAGGTTACAGTAGAGTCATTGACAAATGTCCTCCATCACACCCTCTAGGATACAGTAGACCACTGAGAAGTGCCCTCCATCACACCCTCTAGGATACAGTAGACCACTGAGAAGTGTCCTCCATCACACCCTTTGGGATACAGTAGGCCACTGAGAAGTGTCCTCCATCACACCCTTTAGGTTACAGTAGGCTACTGAGAAGTGTCCTCCATCACTCCCTTTAGGTTACAGTAGGCTACTGAGAAGTGTCCTCCATCACACCCTTTAGGTTACAGTAGAGTCATTGACAAGTGTCCTCCTTCACACCCTTTAGGATACAGTAGAGTCATTGACAAGTGTCCTCCGTCACACCCTTTAGGGTACAGTAGGCCACTGAGAAGTGTCCTCCATCACACCCTTTAGGATACAGTAGGCCACTGACAAGTGTCCTCCATCACACCCTTTAGGTTACAGTAGGCCACTGAGAAGTGTCCTCCATCACACTGTAATTATGTAAAGATTGTTGCTTAGTTAATTCTTTACCAATGGTTAAGCCGGGGTGGAGCAGTCGGTGTGGAGCGGTCGGCGCAGAGCGGTCGGCGCAGAGCGGTTGGCGCCGGGACGGCGGTGGAAAAGAGCAGTACAGGAGGTTATTTCTGCCACGTGAACACGTCAGGGTTTAGTCTAATCAGCCACTGGGCCTCAGCTGTACTAACACCTCCTTAGGCTGCATCTAAAGCTGGCTGCAATATGCACACACACACACACACACACACACACACACACACACACACACACACACACACAAAATACGGTCATGCTCCAATTCTGCATGCCTTGCGTGTGGTGAAAGTTTCAACAGCCACAATGGGACATTTACATAACTGAAGAGCCTTGTTGCCATGTAGCCTCCCGCTCTGGTTCTTCTGCAGACAGTACATCTCTGAGGGGAGTACCAGGTTCCTCTCCTCTCTACAGCAGACAGTACATCTCTGAGGGGAGTACCAGGTTCCTCTCCTCTCTACAGCAGACAGTACATCTCTGAGGGGAGTACCAGGTCCCTCTCCTCTCTACAGCAGACAGTACATCTCTGAGGGGAGTACCAGGTCCCTCTCCTCTCTACAGCAGACAGTACATCTCTGAGGGGAGTACCAGGTTCCTCTCCTCTCTACAGCAGACAGTACATCTCTGAGGGGAGTACCAGGTTCCTCTCCTCTCCTCTCTACAGCAGACAGTACATCTCTGAGGGGAGTACCAGGTTCCTCTCCTCTCTACAGCAGACAGTACATCTCTGAGGGGAGTACCAGGTTCCTCTCCTCTCTACAGCAGACAGTACATCTCTGAGGGGAGTACCAGGCTCCTCTCCTCTCTACAGCAGACAGTACATCTCTGAGGGGAGTACCAGGTTCCTCTCCTCTCTACAGCAGACAGTACATCTCTGAGGGGAGTACCAGGATCCTCTCCTCTCTACAGCAGACAGTACATCTCTGAGGGGAGTACCAGGTTCCTCTCCTCTCTACAGCAGACAGTACATCTCTGAGTGGAGTACCAGGTCCCTCTCATCTCTACAGCAGACAGTACATCTCTGAGGGGAGTACCAGGTTCCTCTCCTCTCTACAGCAGATAGTACATCTCTGAGGGGAGTACCAGGTCCCTCTCCTCTCTACAGCAGACAGTACATCTCTGAGGGGAGTACCAGGTTCCTCTCCTCTCTACAGCAGACAGTACATCTCTGAGGGGAGTACCAGGTTCCTCTCCTCTCTACAGCAGACAGTACATCTCTGAGGAGAGTACCAGGTTCCTCTCCTCTCTACAGCAGACAGTACATCTCTGAGGGGAGTACCAGGCTCCTCTCCTCTCTACAGCAGACAGTACATCTCTGAGGGGAGTACCAGGTCCCTCTCCTCTCTACAGCAGACAGTACATCTCTGAGGGGAGTACCAGGTTCCTCTCCTCTCTACAGCAGACAGTACATCTCTGAGGGGAGTACCAGGTTCCTCTCCTCTCCTCTCTACAGCAGACAGTACATCTCTGAGGGGAGTACCAGGTCCCTCTCCTCTCTACAGCAGACAGTACATCTCTGAGGGGAGTACCAGGTTCCTCTCCTCTCTACAGCAGACAGTACATCTCTGAGGGGAGTACCAGGTTCCTCTCCTCTCTACAGCAGACAGTACATCTCTGAGGGGAGTACCAGGTTCCTCTCCTCTCTACAGCAGACAGTACATCTCTGAGGGGAGTACCAGGATCCTCTCCTCTCTACAGCAGACAGTACATCTCTGAGGGGAGTACCAGGATCCTCTCCTCTCTACAGCAGACAGTACATCTCTGAGGGGAGTACCAGGTTCCTCTCCTCTCTACAGCAGACAGTACATCTCTGAGGGGAGTACCAGGTTCCTCTCCTCTCTACAGCAGACAGTACATCTCTGAGGGGAGTACCAGGTTCCTCTCCTCTCTACAGCAGACAGTACATCTCTGAGTGGAGTACCAGGTTCCTCTCCTCTCTACAGCAGACAGTACATCTCTGAGGGGAGTACCAGGTTCCTCTCCTCTCTACAGCAGACAGTACATCTCTGAGGGGAGTACCAGGTTCCTCTCCTCTCTACAGCAGACAGTACATCTCTGAGTGGAGTACCAGGTTCCTCTCCTCTCCTCTCTACAGCAGACAGTACATCTCTGAGTGGAGTACCAGGTTCCTCACCTCTCTACAGCAGACAGTACATCTCTGAGGGGAGTACCAGGTTCCTCTCCTCTCTACAGCAGACAGTACATCTCTGAGGGGAGTACCAGGTTCCTCTCCTCTCTACAGCAGACAGTACATCTCTGAGGGGAGTACCAGGTTCCTCTCCTCTCTACAGCAGACAGTACATCTCTGAGTGGAGTACCAGGTTCCTCTCCTCTCCTCTCTACAGCAGACAGTACATCTCTGAGTGGAGTACCAGGTTCCTCTCCTCTCTACAGCAGACAGTACATCTCTGAGTGGAGTACCAGGTTCCTCTCCTCTCTACAGCAGACAGTACATCTCTGAGTGGAGTACCAGGTTCCTCTCCTCTCTACAGCAGACAGTACATCTCTGAGGGGAGTACCAGGTTCCTCTCCTCTCCTCTCTACAGCAGACAGTACATCTCTGAGGGGAGTACCAGGTTCCTCTCCTCTCTACAGCAGACAGTACATCTCTGAGTGGAGTACCAGGTTCCTCTCCTCTCTACAGCAGACAGTACATCTCTGAGGGGAGTACCAGGTTCCTCTCCTCTCTACAGCAGACAGTACATCTCTGAGTGGAGTACCAGGTTCCTCTCCTCTCCTCTCTACAGCAGACAGTACATCTCTGAGGGGAGTACCAGGTTCCTCTCCTCTCTACAGCAGACAGTACATCTCTGAGGGGAGTACCAGGTTCCTCTCCTCTCTACAGCAGACAGTACATCTCTGAGGGGAGTACCAGGTTCCTCTCCTCTCTACAGCAGACAGTACATCTCTGAGGGGAGTACCAGGTTCCTCTCCTCTCTACAGCAGACAGTACATCTCTGAGGGGAGTACCAGGCTCCTCTCCTCTCTACAGCAGACAGTACATCTCTGAGGGGAGTACCAGGTCCTCTCCTCTCTACAGCAGACAGTACATCTCTGAGGGGAGTACCAGGTTCCTCTCCTCTCTACAGCAGACAGTACATCTCTGAGGGGAGTACCAGGTTCCTCTCCTCTCTACAGCAGACAGTACATCTCTGAGTGGAGTACCAGGTTCCTCTCCTCTCCTCTCTACAGCAGACAGTACATCTCTGAGGGGAGTACCAGGTTCCTCTCCTCTCTACAGCAGACAGTACATCTCTGAGGGGAGTACCAGGTTCCTCTCCTCTCTACAGCAGACAGTACATCTCTGAGGGGAGTACCAGGTTCCTCTCCTCTCTACAGCAGACAGTACATCTCTGAGGGGAGTACCAGGTTCCTCTCCTCTCTACAGCAGACAGTACATCTCTGAGGGGAGTACCAGGTTCCTCTCCTCTCTACAGCAGACAGTACATCTCTGAGGGGAGTACCAGGTTCCTCTCCTCTCTACAGCAGACAGTACATCTCTGAGGGGAGTACCAGGTTCCTCTCCTCTCTACAGCAGACAGTACATCTCTGAGTGGAGTACCAGGTTCCTCTCCTCTCTACAGCAGACAGTACATCTCTGAGGGGAGTACCAGGTTCCTCTCCTCTCCTCTCTACAGCAGACAGTACATCTCTGAGGGGAGTACCAGGTTCCTCTCCTCTCTACAGCAGACAGTACATCTCTGAGGGGAGTACCAGGTTCCTCTCCTCTCTACAGCAGACAGTACATCTCTGAGGGGAGTACCAGGTTCCTCTCCTCTCTACAGCAGACAGTACATCTCTGAGGGGAGTACCAGGTCCCTCTCCTCTCTACAGCAGACAGTACATCTCTGAGGGGAGTACCAGGCTCCTCTCCTCTCTACAGCAGACAGTACATCTCTGAGGGGAGTACCAGGTTCCTCTCCTCTCTACAGCAGACAGTACATCTCTGAGGGGAGTACCAGGTTCCTCTCCTCCTCTCTACAGCAGACAGTACATCTCTGAGGGGAGTACCAGGCTCCTCTCCTCTCTACAGCAGACAGTACATCTCTGAGGGGAGTACCAGGTTCCTCTCCTCTCTACAGCAGACAGTACATCTCTGAGGGGAGTACCAGGTTCCTCTCCTCTCTACAGCAGACAGTACATCTCTGAGGGGAGTACCAGGTTCCTCTCCTCTCTACAGCAGACAGTACATCTCTGAGGGGAGTACCAGGTTCCTCTCCTCTCTACAGCAGACAGTACATCTCTGAGGGGAGTACCAGGTCTCCTCTCCTCTCTACAGCAGACAGTACATCTCTGAGGGGAGTACCAGGTTCCTCTCCTCTCCTCTCTACAGCAGACAGTACATCTCTGAGGGGAGTACCAGGTTCCTCTCCTCTCTACAGCAGACAGTACATCTCTGAGGCAGCAGACAGTACATCTCTGAGGGGAGTACCAGGTCCTCTCCTCTCCTCTCTACAGCAGACAGTACATCTCTGAGGGGAGTACCAGGTTCCTCTCCTCTCTCCACAGCAGACAGTACATCTCTGAGGGGAGTACCAGGTTCCTCTCCTCTCTACAGCAGACAGTACATCTCTGAGGGGAGTACCAGGTTCCTCTCCTCTCCTCTCTACAGCAGACAGTACATCTCTGAGGGGAGTACCAGGTCTCCTCTCCTCTCTACAGCAGACAGTACATCTCTGAGGGGAGTACCAGGTTCCTCTCCTCTCTACAGCAGACAGTACATCTCTGAGTGGAGTACCAGGTTCCTCTCCTCTCTACAGCAGACAGTACATCTCTGAGGGGAGTACCAGGTCTCCTCTCCTCTCTACAGCAGACAGTACATCTCTGAGGGGAGTACCAGGTTCCTCTCCTCTCTACAGCAGACAGTACATCTCTGAGGGGAGTACCAGGTTCCTCTCCTCTCTACAGCAGACAGTACATCTCTGAGGGGAGTACCAGGTTCCTCTCCTCTCTACAGCAGACAGTACATCTCTGAGGGGAGTACCAGGTTCCTCTCCTCTCTACAGCAGACAGTACATCTCTGAGGGGAGTACCAGGTTCCTCTCCTCTCTACAGCAGACAGTACATCTCTGAGGGGAGTACCAGGTTCCTCTCCTCTCCTCTCTACAGCAGACAGTACATCTCTGAGGGGAGTACCAGGTTCCTCTCCTCTCTACAGCAGACAGTACATCTCTGAGGGGAGTACCAGGTTCCTCTCCTCTCCTCTCTACAGCAGACAGTACATCTCTGAGGGGAGTACCAGGTTCCTCTCCTCTCCTCTCTACAGCAGACAGTACATCTCTGAGGGGAGTACCAGGTTCCTCTCCTCTCTACAGCAGACAGTACATCTCTGAGGGGAGTACCAGGTTCCTCTCCTCTCTACAGCAGACAGTACATCTCTGAGGGGAGTACCAGGCTCCTCTCCTCTCTACAGCAGACAGTACATCTCTGAGGGGAGTACCAGGTTCCTCTCCTCTCCTCTCTACAGCAGACAGTACATCTCTGAGGGGAGTACCAGGCTCCTCTCCTCTCTACAGCAGACAGTACATCTCTGAGGGGAGTACCAGGTTCCTCTCCTCTCTACAGCAGACAGTACATCTCTGAGGGGAGTACCAGGCTCCTCTCCTCTCTACAGCAGACAGTACATCTCTGAGGGGAGTACCAGGTTCCTCTCCTCTCTACAGCAGACAGTACATCTCTGAGGGGAGTACCAGGTTCCTCTCCTCTCTACAGCAGACAGTACATCTCTGAGGGGAGTACCAGGCTCCTCTCCTCTCTACAGCAGACAGTACATCTCTGAGGGGAGTACCAGGTTCCTCTCCTCTCCTCTCTACAGCAGACAGTACATCTCTGAGGGGAGTACCAGGCTCCTCTCCTCTCTACAGCAGACAGTACATCTCTGAGGGGAGTACCAGGCTCCTCTCCTCTCTACAGCAGACAGTACATCTCTGAGGGGAGTACCAGGTTCCTCTCCTCTCCTCTCTACAGCAGACAGTACATCTCTGAGGGGAGTACCAGGCTCCTCTACTCTCTACAGCAGACAGTACATCTCTGAGGGGAGTACCAGGTTCCTCTCCTCTCTACAGCAGACAGTACATCTCTGAGGGGAGTACCAGGTTCCTCTCCTCTCTACAGCAGACAGTACATCTCTGAGGGGAGTACCAGGCTCCTCTCCTCTCTACAGCAGACAGTACATCTCTGAGGGGAGTACCAGGTTCCTCTCCTCTCTACAGCAGACAGTACATCTCTGAGGGGAGTACCAGGTTCCTCTCCTCTCTACAGCAGACAGTACATCTCTGAGGGGAGTACCAGGCTCCTCTCCTCTCTACAGCAGACAGTACATCTCTGAGGGGAGTACCAGGTTCCTCTCCTCTCCTCTCTACAGCAGACAGTACATCTCTGAGGGGAGTACCAGGCTCCTCTCCTCTCTACAGCAGACAGTACATCTCTGAGGGGAGTACCAGGTTCCTCTCCTCTCTACAGCAGACAGTACATCTCTGAGGGGAGTACCAGGTTCCTCTCCTCTCTACAGCAGACAGTACATCTCTGAGGGGAGTACCAGGTTCCTCTCCTCTCCTCTCTACAGCAGACAGTACATCTCTGAGGGGAGTACCAGGTTCCTCTCCTCTCCTCTCTACAGCAGACAGTACATCTCTGAGGGGAGTACCAGGTTCCTCTCCTCTCCTCTCTACAGCAGACAGTACATCTCTGAGGGGAGTACCAGGCTCCTCTCCTCTCCTCTCCTCTCCTCTCTACAGCAGACAGTACATCTCTGAGGGGAGTACCAGGTTCCTCTCCTCTCTACAGCAGACAGTACATCTCTGAGGGGAGTACCAGGTTCCTCTCCTCTCCTCTCTACAGCAGACAGTACATCTCTGAGGGGAGTACCAGGTTCCTCTCCTCTCTACAGCAGACAGTACATCTCTGAGGGGAGTACCAGGTTCCTCTCCTCTCTACAGCAGACAGTACATCTCTGAGGGGAGTACCAGGCTCCTCTCCTCTCTACAGCAGACAGTACATCTCTGAGGGGAGTACCAGGTTCCTCTCCTCTCTACAGCAGACAGTACATCTCTGAGGGGAGTACCAGGTTCCTCTCCTCTCTACAGCAGACAGTACATCTCTGAGGGGAGTACCAGGTTCCTCTCCTCTCCTCTCTACAGCAGACAGTACATCTCTGAGGGGAGTACCAGGTCCCTCTCCTCTCTACAGCAGACAGTACATCTCTGAGGGGAGTACCAGGTTCCTCTCCTCTCTACAGCAGACAGTACATCTCTGAGGGGAGTACCAGGTTCCTCTCCTCTCTACAGCAGACAGTACATCTCTGAGGGGAGTACCAGGCTTCCTCTCCTCTCTACAGCAGACAGTACATCTCTGAGGGGAGTACCAGGTTCCTCTCCTCTCTACAGCAGACAGTACATCTCTGAGGGGAGTACCAGGTTCCTCTCCTCTCTACAGCAGACAGTACATCTCTGAGGGGAGTACCAGGTTCCTCTCCTCTCCTCTCTACAGCAGACAGTACATCTCTGAGGGGAGTACCAGGTTCCTCTCCTCTCTACAGCAGACAGTACATCTCTGAGGGGAGTACCAGGTTCCTCTCCTCTCTACAGCAGACAGTACATCTCTGAGGGGAGTACCAGGTTCCTCTCCTCTCTACAGCAGACAGTACATCTCTGAGGGGAGTACCAGGTTCCTCTCCTCTCCTCTCTACAGCAGACAGTACATCTCTGAGGGGAGTACCAGGTTCCTCTCCTCTCTACAGCAGACAGTACATCTCTGAGGGGAGTACCAGGTTCCTCTCCTCTCTACAGCAGACAGTACATCTCTGAGGGGAGTACCAGGTTCCTCTCCTCTCTACAGCAGACAGTACATCTCTGAGGGGAGTACCAGGTTCCTCTCCTCTCTACAGCAGACAGTACATCTCTGAGGGGAGTACCAGGTTCCTCTCCTCTCTACAGCAGACAGTACATCTCTGAGGGGAGTACCAGGTTCCTCTCCTCTCTACAGCAGACAGTACATCTCTGAGGGGAGTACCAGGTTCCTCTCCTCTCTACAGCAGACAGTACATCTCTGAGGGGAGTACCAGGTTCCTCTCCTCTCCTCTCTACAGCAGACAGTACATCTCTGAGGGGAGTACCAGGTCTCCTCTCCTCTCTACAGCAGACAGTACATCTCTGAGGGGAGTACCAGGTTCCTCTCCTCTCTACAGCAGACAGTACATCTCTGAGGGGAGTACCAGGCTCCTCTCCTCTCTACAGCAGACAGTACATCTCTGAGGGGAGTACCAGGCTTCCTCTCCTCTCTACAGCAGACAGTACATCTCTGAGGGGAGTACCAGGTTCCTCTCCTCTCTACAGCAGACAGTACATCTCTGAGGGGAGTACCAGGTTCCTCTCCTCTCCTCTCTACAGCAGACAGTACATCTCTGAGGGGAGTACCAGGTCTCCTCTCCTCTCTACAGCAGACAGTACATCTCTGAGGGGAGTACCAGGTTCCTCTCCTCTCTACAGCAGACAGTACATCTCTGAGGGGAGTACCAGGTTCCTCTCCTCTCTACAGCAGACAGTACATCTCTGAGGGGAGTACCAGGCTCCTCTCCTCTCTACAGCAGACAGTACATCTCTGAGGGGAGTACCAGGTTCCTCTCCTCTCCTCTCTACAGCAGACAGTACATCTCTGAGGGGAGTACCAGGCTCCTCTCCTCTCTACAGCAGACAGTACATCTCTGAGGGGAGTACCAGGTTCCTCTCCTCTCTACAGCAGACAGTACATCTCTGAGGGGAGTACCAGGTTCCTCTCCTCTCTACAGCAGACAGTACATCTCTGAGGGGAGTACCAGGCTCCTCTCCTCTCTACAGCAGACAGTACATCTCTGAGGGGAGTACCAGGTTCCTCTCCTCTCTACAGCAGACAGTACATCTCTGAGGGGAGTACCAGGTTCCTCTCCTCTCTACAGCAGACAGTACATCTCTGAGGGGAGTACCAGGCTCCTCTCCTCTCTACAGCAGACAGTACATCTCTGAGGGGAGTACCAGGTTCCTCTCCTCTCCTCTCTACAGCAGACAGTACATCTCTGAGGGGAGTACCAGGCTCCTCTCCTCTCTACAGCAGACAGTACATCTCTGAGGGGAGTACCAGGTTCCTCTCCTCTCTACAGCAGACAGTACATCTCTGAGGGGAGTACCAGGTTCCTCTCCTCTCTACAGCAGACAGTACATCTCTGAGGGGAGTACCAGGTTCCTCTCCTCTCTACAGCAGACAGTACATCTCTGAGGGGAGTACCAGGTTCCTCTCCTCTCTACAGCAGACAGTACATCTCTGAGGGGAGTACCAGGTCTCCCTCTCCTCTCTACAGCAGACAGTACATCTCTGAGGGGAGTACCAGGTTCCTCTCCTCTCCTCTCTACAGCAGACAGTACATCTCTGAGGGGAGTACCAGGTTCCTCTCCTCTCTACAGCAGACAGTACATCTCTGAGGGGAGTACCAGGTTCCTCTCCTCTCTACAGCAGACAGTACATCTCTGAGGGGAGTACCAGGTTCCTCTCCTCTCTACAGCAGACAGTAAATCTCTGAGGGGAGTACCAGGCTCCTCTCCTCTCTACAGCAGACAGTACATCTCTGAGGGGAGTACCAGGTTCCTCTCCTCTAGACAGTACATCTCTGAGGGGAGTACCAGGTCCCTCTCCTCTCTACAGCAGACAGTACATCTCTGAGGGGAGTACCAGGTCTCCTCTCCTCTCTACAGCAGACAGTACATCTCTGAGGGGAGTACCAGGTCTCCTCTCCTCTCTACAGCAGACAGTACATCTCTGAGGGGAGTACCAGGTCTCCTCTCCTCTCTACAGCAGACAGTACATCTCTGAGGGGAGTACCAGGTTCCTCTCCTCTCTACAGCAGACAGTACATCTCTGAGTGGAGTACCAGGTTCCTCTCCTCTCTACAGCAGACAGTACATCTCTGAGGGGAGTACCAGGTTCCTCTCCTCTCTACAGCAGACAGTACATCTCTGAGGGGAGTACCAGGTTCCTCTCCTCTCTACAGCAGACAGTACATCTCTGAGGGGAGTACCAGGTTCCTCTCCTCTCCTCTCTACAGCAGACAGTACATCTCTGAGGGGAGTACCAGGTTCCTCTCCTCTCTACAGCAGACAGTACATCTCTGAGGGGAGTACCAGGTTCCTCTCCTCTCTACAGCAGACAGTACATCTCTGAGTGGAGTACCAGGTTCCTCTCCTCTCTACAGCAGACAGTACATCTCTGAGGGGAGTACCAGGTCCTCTCCTCTCCTCTCTACAGCAGACAGTACATCTCTGAGGGGAGTACCAGGTTCCTCTCCTCTCTACAGCAGACAGTACATCTCTGAGGGGAGTACCAGGTTCCTCTCCTCTCTACAGCAGACAGTACATCTCTGAGGGGAGTACCAGGTTCCTCTCCTCTCTACAGCAGACAGTACATCTCTGAGGGGAGTACCAGGTTCCTCTCCTCTCTACAGCAGACAGTACATCTCTGAGGGGAGTACCAGGTTCCTCTCCTCTCTACAGCAGACAGTACATCTCTGAGGGGAGTACCAGGTTCCTCTCCTCTCCTCTCTACAGCAGACAGTACATCTCTGAGGGGAGTACCAGGTTCCTCTCCTCTCTACAGCAGACAGTACATCTCTGAGGGGAGTACCAGGTTCCTCTCCTCTCCTCTCTACAGCAGACAGTACATCTCTGAGGGGAGTACCAGGTTCCTCTCCTCTCCTCTCTACAGCAGACAGTACATCTCTGAGGGGAGTACCAGGTTCCTCTCCTCTCTACAGCAGACAGTACATCTCTGAGGGGAGTACCAGGTTCCTCTCCTCTCTACAGCAGACAGTACATCTCTGAGGGGAGTACCAGGTTCCTCTCCTCTCTACAGCAGACAGTACATCTCTGAGGGGAGTACCAGGTTCCTCTCCTCTCTACAGCAGACAGTACATCTCTGAGGGGAGTACCAGGTTCCTCTCCTCTCCTCTCTACAGCAGACAGTACATCTCTGAGGGGAGTACCAGGCTCCTCTCCTCTCTACAGCAGACAGTACATCTCTGAGGGGAGTACCAGGTTCCTCTCCTCTCTACAGCAGACAGTACATCTCTGAGGGGAGTACCAGGTTCCTCTCCTCTCTACAGCAGACAGTACATCTCTGAGGGGAGTACCAGGCTCCTCTCCTCTCTACAGCAGACAGTACATCTCTGAGGGGAGTACCAGGTTCCTCTCCTCTCTACAGCAGACAGTACATCTCTGAGGGGAGTACCAGGTTCCTCTCCTCTCTACAGCAGACAGTACATCTCTGAGGGGAGTACCAGGCTCCTCTCCTCTCTACAGCAGACAGTACATCTCTGAGGGGAGTACCAGGTTCCTCTCCTCTCCTCTCTACAGCAGACAGTACATCTCTGAGGGGAGTACCAGGCTCCTCTCCTCTCTACAGCAGACAGTACATCTCTGAGGGGAGTACCAGGTTCCTCTCCTCTCTACAGCAGACAGTACATCTCTGAGGGGAGTACCAGGTTCCTCTCCTCTCTACAGCAGACAGTACATCTCTGAGGGGAGTACCAGGTTCCTCTCCTCTCCTCTCTACAGCAGACAGTACATCTCTGAGGGGAGTACCAGGTTCCTCTCCTCTCCTCTCTACAGCAGACAGTACATCTCTGAGGGGAGTACCAGGTTCCTCTCCTCCTCTCTACAGCAGACAGTACATCTCTGAGGGGAGTACCAGGCTCCTCTCCTCTCCTCTCCTCTCCTCTCTACAGCAGACAGTACATCTCTGAGGGGAGTACCAGGTTCCTCTCCTCTCTACAGCAGACAGTACATCTCTGAGGGGAGTACCAGGTTCCTCTCCTCTCCTCTCTACAGCAGACAGTACATCTCTGAGGGGAGTACCAGGTTCCTCTCCTCTCTACAGCAGACAGTACATCTCTGAGTGGAGTACCAGGTTCCTCTCCTCTCTACAGCAGACAGTACATCTCTGAGGGGAGTACCAGGTTCCTCTCCTCTCTACAGCAGACAGTACATCTCTGAGGGGAGTACCAGGTTCCTCTCCTCTCTACAGCAGACAGTACATCTCTGAGGGGAGTACCAGGCTCCTCTCCTCTCTACAGCAGACAGTACATCTCTGAGGGGAGTACCAGGCTCCTCTCCTCACCTCTCTACAGCAGACAGTACATCTCTGAGGGGAGTACCAGGTTCCTCTCCTCTCTACAGCAGACAGTACATCTCTGAGGGGAGTACCAGGTTCCTCTCCTCTCCTCTCTACAGCAGACAGTAAATCTCTGAGGGGAGTACCAGGCTCCTCTCCTCTCCTCTCTACAGCAGACAGTACATCTCTGAGGGGAGTACCAGGTTCCTCTCCTCTCCTCTCTACAGCAGACAGTACATCTCTGCGTGGAGTACCAGGTTCCTCTCCTCTCCTCTCTACAGCAGACAGTACATCTCTGAGTGGAGTACCAGGTTCCTCTCCTCTCCTCTCTACAGCAGACAGTACATCTCTGAGGGGAGTACCAGGCTCCTTTCCTCTCTACAGCAGACAGTACATCTCTGAGGGGAGTACCAGGCTCCTCTCCTCTCTACAGCAGACAGTACATCTCTGAGGGGAGTACCAGGCTCCTCTCCTCTCTACAGCAGACAGTACATCTCTGAGGGGAGTACCAGGCTCCTCTCCTCTCTACAGCAGACAGTACATCTCTGAGGGGAGTACCAGGTTCCTCTCCTCTCTACAGCAGACAGTACATCTCTGAGGGGAGTACCAGGTTCCTCTCCTCTCTACAGCAGACAGTACATCTCTGAGGGGAGTACCAGGTTCCTCTCCTCTCTACAGCAGACAGTACATCTCTGAGTGGAGTACCAGGCTCCTCTCCTCTCTACAGCAGACAGTACATCTCTGAGGGGAGTACCAGGTTCCTCTCCTCTCCTCTCTACAGCAGACAGTACATCTCTGAGTGGAGTACCAGACTCCTCTCCTCTCTACAGCAGACAGTACATCTCTGAGGGGAGTACCAGGCTCCTCTCCTCTCTACAGCAGACAGTAAATCTCTGAGGGGAGTACCAGGCTCCTCTCCTCTCTACAGCAGACAGTACATCTCTGAGTAGAGTACCAGGTTCCTCTCCTCTCTACAGCAGACAGTACATCTCTGAGTGGAGTACCAGGTCCCTCTCCTCTCTACAGCAGACAGTACATCTCTGAGGGGAGTACCAGGCTCCTCTCCTCTCTACAGCAGACAGTACATCTCTGAGGGGAGTACCAGGTTCCTCTCCTCTCTACAGCAGACAGTAAATCTCTGAGGGGAGTACCAGGCTCCTCTCCTCTCTACAGCAGACAGTACATCTCTGAGTGGAGTACCAGGTTCCTCTCCTCTCTACAGCAGACAGTACATCTCTGAGTGGAGTACCAGGCTCCTCTCCTCTCTACAGCAGACAGTACATCTCTGAGGGGAGTACCAGGCTCCTCTCCTCTCTACAGCAGACAGTACATCTCTGAGGGGAGTACCAGGTTCCTCTCCTCTCCTCTCTACAGCAGACAGTACATCTCTGAGGGGAGTACCAGGTTCCTCTCCTCTCCTCTCTACAGCAGACAGTACATCTCTGAGTGGAGTACCAGGATCCTCTCCTCTCTACAGCAGACAGTACATCTCTGAGGGGAGTACCAGGCTCCTCTCCTCTCTACAGCAGACAGTACATCTCTGAGGGGAGTACCAGGTTCCTCTCCTCTCTACAGCAGACAGTAAATCTCTGAGGGGAGTACCAGGCTCCTCTCCTCTCCTCTCTACAGCAGACAGTACATCTCTGAGTGGAGTACCAGGTTCCTCTCCTCTCTACAGCAAACAGTACATCTCTGAGGGGAGTACCAGGCTCCTCTCCTCTCTACAGCAGACAGTACATCTCTGAGGGGAGTACCAGACTCCTCTCCTCTCTACAGCAGACAGTACATCTCTGAGGGGAGTACCAGACTCCTCTCCTCTCTACAGCAGACAGTACATCTCTGAGTGGAGTACCAGGTTCCTCTCCTCTCTACAGCAGACAGTACATCTCTGAGGGGAGTACCAGGCTCCTCACCTCTCTACAGCAGACAGTACATCTCTGAGGGGAGTACCAGGCTCCTCTCCTCTCTACAGCAGACAGTACATCTCTGAGTGGAGTACCAGGCTCCTCTCCTCTCCTCTCTACAGCAGACAGTACATCTCTGAGTGGAGTACCAGGTCCCTCTCCTCTCTACAGCAGACAGTACATCTCTGAGGGGAGTACCAGGCTCCTCTCCTCTCTACAGCAGACAGTACATCTCTGAGGGGAGTACCAGGCTCCTCTCCTCTCTACAGCAGACAGTACATCTCTGAGGGGAGTACCAGGTTCCTCTCCTCTCTACAGCAGACAGTACATCTCTGAGGGGAGTACCAGGTTCCTCTCCTCTCTACAGCAGACAGTACATCTCTGAGGGGAGTACCAGGTTCCTCTCCTCTCTACAGCAGACAGTACATCTCTGAGTGGAGCACCAGGCTCCTCTCCTCTCTACAGCAGACAGTACATCTCTGAGGGGAGTACCAGGTTCCTCTCCTCTCCTCTCTACAGCAGACAGTACATCTCTGAGTGGAGTACCAGACTCCTCTCCTCTCTACAGCAGACAGTACATCTCTGAGGGGAGTACCAGGCTCCTCTCCTCTCTACAGCAGACAGTAAATCTCTGAGGGGAGTACCAGGCTCCTCTCCTCTCTACAGCAGACAGTACATCTCTGAGGGGAGTACCAGGTTCCTCTCCTCTCTACAGCAGACAGTACATCTCTGAGTGGAGTACCAGGTCCCTCTCCTCTCTACAGCAGACAGTACATCTCTGAGTGGAGTACCAGGTTCCTCTCCTCTCTACAGCAGACAGTACATCTCTGAGGGGAGTACCAGGCTCCTCTCCTCTCTACAGCAGACAGTACATCTCTGAGGGGAGTACCAGGCTCCTCTCCTCTCTACAGCAGACAGTACATCTCTGAGGGGAGTACCAGGCTCCTCTCCTCTCTACAGCAGACAGTACATCTCTGAGGGGAGTACCAGGCTCCTCTCCTCTCTACAGCAGACAGTACATCTCTGAGGGGAGTACCAGGCTCCTCTCCTCTCTACAGCAGACAGTACATCTCTGAGGGGAGTACCAGGTTCCTCTCCTCTCTACAGCAGACAGTAAATCTCTGAGGGGAGTACCAGGCTCCTCTCCTCTCTACAGCAGACAGTACATCTCTGAGTGGAGTACCAGGTTCCTCTCCTCTCTACAGCAGACAGTACATCTCTGAGTGGAGTACCAGGTCCCTCTCCTCTCTACAGCAGACAGTACATCTCTGAGGGGAGTACCAGGTTCCTCTCCTCTCCTCTCTACAGCAGACAGTACATCTCTGAGTGGAGTACCAGGTTCCTCTCCTCTCTACAGCAGACAGTAAATCTCTGAGGGGAGTACCAGGCTCCTCTCCTCTCTACAGCAGACAGTACATCTCTGAGTGGAGTACCAGGTGCCTCTCCTCTCTACAGCAAACAGTACATCTCTGAGGGGAGTACCAGGCTCCTCTCCTCTCTACAGCAGACAGTACATCTCTGAGGGGAGTACCAGACTCCTCTCCTCTCTACAGCAGACAGTACATCTCTGAGGGGAGTACCAGACTCCTCTCCTCTCTACAGCAGACAGTACATCTCTGAGTGGAGTACCAGGTTCCTCTCCTCTCTACAGCAGACAGTACATCTCTGAGGGGAGTACCAGGCTCCTCACCTCTCTACAGCAGACAGTACATCTCTGAGGGGAGTACCAGGCTCCTCTCCTCTCTACAGCAGACAGTACATCTCTGAGTGGAGTACCAGGCTCCTCTCCTCTCCTCTCCTCCTCTCTACAGCAGACAGTACATCTCTGAGTGGAGTACCAGGTCCCTCTCCTCTCTACAGCAGACAGTACATCTCTGAGGGGAGTACCAGGCTCCTCTCCTCTCTACAGCAGACAGTACATCTCTGAGGGGAGTACCAGGCTCCTCTCCTCTCTACAGCAGACAGTACATCTCTGAGGGGAGTACCAGGTTCCTCTCCTCTCTACAGCAGACAGTACATCTCTGAGGGGAGTACCAGGTTCCTCTCCTCTCTACAGCAGACAGTACATCTCTGAGGGGAGTACCAGGTTCCTCTCCTCTCTACAGCAGACAGTACATCTCTGAGTGGAGCACCAGGCTCCTCTCCTCTCTACAGCAGACAGTACATCTCTGAGGGGAGTACCAGGTTCCTCTCCTCTCCTCTCTACAGCAGACAGTACATCTCTGAGTGGAGTACCAGACTCCTCTCCTCTCTACAGCAGACAGTACATCTCTGAGGGGAGTACCAGGCTCCTCTCCTCTCTACAGCAGACAGTAAATCTCTGAGGGGAGTACCAGGCTCCTCTCCTCTCTACAGCAGACAGTACATCTCTGAGTGGAGTACCAGGTTCCTCTCCTCTCTACAGCAGACAGTACATCTCTGAGTGGAGTACCAGGTCCCTCTCCTCTCTACAGCAGACAGTACATCTCTGAGTGGAGTACCAGGTTCCTCTCCTCTCTACAGCAGACAGTACATCTCTGAGGGGAGTACCAGGCTCCTCTCCTCTCTACAGCAGACAGTAAATCTCTGAGGGGAGTACCAGGCTCCTCTCCTCTCTACAGCAGACAGTACATCTCTGAGTGGAGTACCAGACTCCTCTCCTCTCTACAGCAGACAGTACATCTCTGAGTGGAGTACCAGGCTCCTCTCCTCTCTACAGCAGACAGTACATCTCTGAGGGGAGTACCAGGCTCCTCTCCTCTCTACAGCAGACAGTACATCTCTGAGGGGAGTACCAGGTTCCTCTCCTCTCTACAGCAGACAGTAAATCTCTGAGGGGAGTACCAGGCTCCTCTCCTCTCTACAGCAGACAGTACATCTCTGAGTGGAGTACCAGGCTCCTCTCCTCTCTACAGCAGACAGTACATCTCTGAGTGGAGTACCAGGTTCCTCTCCTCTCTACAGCAGACAGTACATCTCTGAGTGGAGTACCAGGTCCCTCTCCTCTCTACAGCAGACAGTACATCTCTGAGGGGAGTACCAGGTTCCTCTCCTCTCCTCTCTACAGCAGACAGTACATCTCTGAGTGGAGTACCAGGATCCTCTCCTCTCTACAGCAGACAGTACATCTCTGAGGGGAGTACCAGGCTCCTCTCCTCTCTACAGCAGACAGTAGATCTCTGAGGGGAGTACCAGGTTCCTCTCCTCTCTACAGCAGACAGTAAATCTCTGAGGGGAGTACCAGGCTCCTCTCCTCTCCTCTCTACAGCAGACAGTACATCTCTGAGTGGAGTACCAGGTTCCTCTCCTCTCTACAGCAGACAGTACATCTCTGAGGGGAGTACCAGGCTCCTCTCCTCTCTACAGCAGACAGTACATCTCTGAGGGGAGTACCAGGCTCCTCTCCTCTCTACAGCAGACAGTACATCTCTGAGTGGAGTACCAGGTTCCTCTCCTCTCTACAGCAGACAGTACATCTCTGAGTGGAGTACCAGGCTCCTCTCCTCTCCTCTCCTCTCCTCTCTACAGCAGACAGTACATCTCTGAGTGGAGTACCAGGTCCCTCTCCTCTCTACAGCAGACAGTACATCTCTGAGTGGAGTACCAGGTTCCTCTCCTCTCTACAGCAGACAGTACATCTCTGAGGGGAGTACCAGGCTCCTCTCCTCTCTACAGCAGACAGTACATCTCTGAGTGGAGTACCAGGTTCCTCTCCTCTCTACAGCAGACAGTACATCTCTGAGTGGAGTACCAGGTCCCTCTCCTCTCTACAGCAGACAGTACATCTCTGAGGGGAGTACCAGGTTCCTCTCCTCTCCTCTCTACAGCAGACAGTACATCTCTGAGTGGAGTACCAGGTTCCTCTCCTCTCTACAGCAGACAGTAAATCTCTGAGGGGAGTACCAGGCTCCTCTCCTCTCTACAGCAGACAGTACATCTCTGAGTGGAGTACCAGGTGCCTCTCCTCTCTACAGCAAACAGTACATCTCTGAGGGGAGTACCAGGCTCCTCTCCTCTCTACAGCAGACAGTACATCTCTGAGGGGAGTACCAGACTCCTCTCCTCTCTACAGCAGACAGTACATCTCTGAGGGGAGTACCAGACTCCTCTCCTCTCTACAGCAGACAGTACATCTCTGAGTGGAGTACCAGGTTCCTCTCCTCTCTACAGCAGACAGTACATCTCTGAGGGGAGTACCAGGCTCCTCACCTCTCTACAGCAGACAGTACATCTCTGAGGGGAGTACCAGGCTCCTCTCCTCTCTACAGCAGACAGTACATCTCTGAGTGGAGTACCAGGCTCCTCTCCTCTCCTCTCCTCTCCTCTCTACAGCAGACAGTACATCTCTGAGTGGAGTACCAGGTCCCTCTCCTCTCTACAGCAGACAGTACATCTCTGAGGGGAGTACCAGGCTCCTCTCCTCTCTACAGCAGACAGTACATCTCTGAGGGGAGTACCAGGCTCCTCTCCTCTCTACAGCAGACAGTACATCTCTGAGGGGAGTACCAGGTTCCTCTCCTCTCTACAGCAGACAGTACATCTCTGAGGGGAGTACCAGGTTCCTCTCCTCTCTACAGCAGACAGTACATCTCTGAGGGGAGTACCAGGTTCCTCTCCTCTCTACAGCAGACAGTACATCTCTGAGTGGAGCACCAGGCTCCTCTCCTCTCTACAGCAGACAGTACATCTCTGAGGGGAGTACCAGGTTCCTCTCCTCTCCTCTCTACAGCAGACAGTACATCTCTGAGTGGAGTACCAGACTCCTCTCCTCTCTACAGCAGACAGTACATCTCTGAGGGGAGTACCAGGCTCCTCTCCTCTCTACAGCAGACAGTAAATCTCTGAGGGGAGTACCAGGCTCCTCTCCTCTCTACAGCAGACAGTACATCTCTGAGTGGAGTACCAGGTTCCTCTCCTCTCTACAGCAGACAGTACATCTCTGAGTGGAGTACCAGGTCCCTCTCCTCTCTACAGCAGACAGTACATCTCTGAGTGGAGTACCAGGTTCCTCTCCTCTCTACAGCAGACAGTACATCTCTGAGGGGAGTACCAGGCTCCTCTCCTCTCTACAGCAGACAGTAAATCTCTGAGGGGAGTACCAGGCTCCTCTCCTCTCTACAGCAGACAGTACATCTCTGAGTGGAGTACCAGACTCCTCTCCTCTCTACAGCAGACAGTACATCTCTGAGTGGAGTACCAGGCTCCTCTCCTCTCTACAGCAGACAGTACATCTCTGAGGGGAGTACCAGGCTCCTCTCCTCTCTACAGCAGACAGTACATCTCTGAGGGGAGTACCAGGTTCCTCTCCTCTCTACAGCAGACAGTAAATCTCTGAGGGGAGTACCAGGCTCCTCTCCTCTCTACATCAGACAGTACATCTCTGAGTGGAGTACCAGACTCCTCTCCTCTCTACAGCAGACAGTACATCTCTGAGTGGAGTACCAGGTTCCTCTCCTCTCTACAGCAGACAGTACATCTCTGAGTGGAGTACCAGGTCCCTCTCCTCTCTACAGCAGACAGTACATCTCTGAGGGGAGTACCAGGTTCCTCTCCTCTCCTCTCTACAGCAGACAGTACATCTCTGAGTGGAGTACCAGGATCCTCTCCTCTCTACAGCAGACAGTACATCTCTGAGGGGAGTACCAGGCTCCTCTCCTCTCTACAGCAGACAGTAGATCTCTGAGGGGAGTACCAGGTTCCTCTCCTCTCTACAGCAGACAGTAAATCTCTGAGGGGAGTACCAGGCTCCTCTCCTCTCCTCTCTACAGCAGACAGTACATCTCTGAGTGGAGTACCAGGTTCCTCTCCTCTCTACAGCAGACAGTACATCTCTGAGGGGAGTACCAGGCTCCTCTCCTCTCTACAGCAGACAGTACATCTCTGAGGGGAGTACCAGACTCCTCTCCTCTCTACAGCAGACAGTACATCTCTGAGTGGAGTACCAGGTTCCTCTCCTCTCTACAGCAGACAGTACATCTCTGAGTGGAGTACCAGGCTCCTCTCCTCTCCTCTCCTCTCCTCTCTACAGCAGACAGTACATCTCTGAGTGGAGTACCAGGTCCCTCTCCTCTCTACAGCAGACAGTACATCTCTGAGTGGAGTACCAGGTTCCTCTCCTCTCTACAGCAGACAGTACATCTCTGAGGGGAGTACCAGGCTCCTCTCCTCTCTACAGCAGACAGTACATCTCTGAGTGGAGTACCAGGCTTCTCTGAGGAGAGTGCCAAGCCTGACACCACTTCAATGTTAAAGCACATCATTGTTGTAGGCCAGTGCAGTGTTCTTTAGCTTCCTGACACTGAGACTAGAATGTCTGAGTCCCAAATTGCACCCTATTTGCTGTATATAGTACTATTTTTGACCAGAGCCTTATGGGCCCTATGGGGCCTGTTCTAAAGTAGTGCACTGTGTAGGGAATAGGGTGCTGTCACGTCCTGACCATAGAAAGCTTTTATTTTTCTCTGGTAGAGTAGGTCAGGGCGTGACAGAGGGTTTTGTCTAGTTTATGGATTTCTATGTGGGGTTCTAGTTGTTGTATTTCTATGTTGTTGTTTTTTGGGATGATCTCCAATTAGAGGCAGCTGGTCATCGTTGTCTCTAATTGGGGATCATATTTAAGTTGTTGTTTCTCCCACTAGGAGTTGTGGGAGATTATTTGGAGTAAGTGTATGTTGCACCTCTTCGTCACGGTTTGTTGTTTTGTTCATTAGTTTATTTGTATGTCTTGCGTAGTTTCACAGTTAATAAAATGTGGAACGATATACACGCTGCGCCTTGGTCCCATTCTTCAGACAGCCGTGACAGGTGCCATTTGACCCAGAATGTGATAAGGAACCTGGAGCTCAACTTTCTGGCTTCTGGTTTTGGAGAAGCAATGTGAAATGTCTGTTCTCTTTCCTACCCAGAGGAATATCTTCAGGACTGGTCTTTCAGTATTGTATGTCATAACAGTAGATGATGCAGTACGATAGTAGTTTCATTCACCTGTAGGGATGAAACATGAGCTATGGGGTGTGTTTTACCAATCCCATCTTGAAAACATGAACATGAGTTAGTGTATCAGGGTGCTCCAGTGTGATGCTCTAGGCAGGGCTATCCTCTGTAGAGCAGTGTATCAGGGTGCTCCAGTGTGATGCTCTAGGCAGGGCGATCCTCTGTAGAGCAGTGTATCAGGGTGCTCCAGTGTGATGCTCTAGGCAGGGCTATCCTCTGTAGAGCAGTGTGTCAGGGTGCTCCAGTGTGATGCTCTAGGCAGGGCTATCCTCTGTAGAGCAGTGTATCAGGGTGCTCCAGTGTGATGCTCTAGGCAGGGCTATCCTCTGTAGAGCAGTGTATCAGGGTGCTCCAGTGTGATGCTCTAGGCAGGGCTATCCTCTGTAGAGCAGTGTGTCAGGGTGCTCCAGTGTGATGCTCTAGGCAGGGCTATCCTCTGTAGAGCAGTGTGTCAGGGTGCTTCAGTGTGATGCTCTAGGCAGGGCTATCCTCTGTAGAGCAGTGTGTCATGGGTGCTCCAGTGTGATGCTCTAGGCAGGGCTATCCTCTGTAGAGCAGTGTGTCAGGGTGCTCCAGTGTGATGCTCTAGGCAGGGCTATCCTCTGTAGAGCAGTGTGTCAGGGTGCTCCAGTGTGATGCTCTAGGCAGGGCTATCCTCTGTAGAGCAGTGTGTATGGGTGCTTCAGTGTGATGCTCTAGGCAGGGCTATCCTCTGTAGAGCAGTGTGTCAGGGTGCTCCAGTGTGATGCTCTAGGCAGGGCTATCCTCTGTAGAGCAGTGTGTCAGGGTGCTTCAGTGTGATGTTCTAGGCAGGGCTATCCTCTGTAGAGCAGTGTGTCAGGGTGCTTCAGTGTGATGCTCTAGGCAGGGCTATCCTCTGTAGAGCAGTGTGTCAGGGTGCTTCAGTGTGATGCTCTAGGCAGGGCTATCCTCTGTAGAGCAGTGTGTCAGGGTGCTCCAGTGTGATGCTCTAGGCAGGGCTATCCTCTGTAGAGCAGTGTGTCAGGGTGCTTCAGTGTGATGCTCTAGGCAGGGCTATCCTCTGTAGAGCAGTGTATCAGGGTGCTCCAGTGTGCTCCAGGACAAACAGAAGGACAGGTTGTTGAGACATGTAGTTGTCTCTAGATGTCAACCGATGTCAGTAGTTGACGTTGCCTGATGTAAAGAAACATGTTGTTTTATGTAAAGTATTGTTGATACTGTTATGACCCTGTCATCTCACGTACTGCACTATAATGTGTTTCTGACTGGTGTACATGGTTTACTAACATGCTGCTTATTATACTGAGCTATTTCTGTCTGGTTGTCATGTGACTGTCTGTCTGGTTGTCATGTGACTGTCTGTCTGGTGGATGTCATGTGACTGTCTGTCTGGTTGTCATGTGACTGTCTGTCTGGTTGTCATGTGACTGTCTGTCTAGTGGTTGTCATGTGACTGTCTGTCTGGTTGTCATGTGACTGTCTGTCTGGTTGTCATGTGACTGTCTGTCTGGTTGTCATGTGACTCTCTGTCTGTTTGGTTGTCATGTGACTGTCTGTCTGGTTGTCACATGACTGTCTGAAACTGATGTGTTAATACTGTTGTCTTGGTTCAGGTCTCTCTTGAAAACTAGATGTTTATCTCAATGCCCAAACTGGTTAACACTCGGAGCGCCGGAATTCCATGTCTTCTAGAATGGCCATGATGATAATTCTGACCGTTGTTATTTCACCCAGATGCGTATGGACCGGAAGTACTAAAATAAGACAATAATGTATTTGCTGACTGTAAGACAAAATTTGAATTGAAATTCATATTATTTTGTGTTGTTGTTGTAAAGGTTTCAAAATACAGAGATGAAACATGGAACAAAGCAGTTTCATGTCAATTTCCATAGCGTCAATCAGACCGTCACCATAGACAAAAATATATGTCATTAAAATGCTGTAAATTAGCTGATATATGAAGCAATCATAGCAATACAAGGTCCCCAAGAACACATAGGTCCCCAAAAACACAATTTCCAAACGCCTGAAGGAACCACATTCATCTGTACAAACAATAGTATGCAAGTATAAACACCATGGGACCACGTAGCCGTCATACCACTCAGGAAGGAGACGTGTTCTGTCTCCTAGAGATGAACGTACTTTGGTGCGAAAAGTGCAACTCAATCACAGAACAACAGCAAAGGACCTTGTGAAGATGCTGGAGGAAACAGGTACAAAAGTATCTATATCCACAGTAAAATGAGACCTATATCGACATAACCTGAAAGGCCGCTCAGCAAGGAAGAAGCCACTGCTATAAAACCGCCATAAAAAAGCCAGACTACGGTTTGTAACTGCCCATGGGGACGAAGATCGTACTTTTTGGAGAAATGTCCTCCGGTCTGATGAAACAAAAATAGAACTGTTTGGCCATAATGACCATCATTATGTTTGGAGGAAAAAGGGGGAGGCTTGCAAGCCGAAGAACACAATCTCAACTGTGAAGAACGGGGATGGCAGCATCATGTTGTGGGGGTGCTTTGCTGCAGGAGGGACTGGTGCACTTCATAAAATAGATGGCATCATGAGGGAGGAAAAATATGTGGATATATTGAAGCAACATCTCAAGACATCAGTCAGGAAGTTAAAGCTTGGTCGCAAATGGGTCTTCCAAATGGACAATGACCCCAATCATACTTCCAAAGTTGTGGCAAAACGGCTTAAGGACAACAAAGTCAAGATATTGGAGTGGCCATGACAAAGCCCTGACATCAATCCTATAGAAAATATGTGGGCAGAACTGAAAAAGTGTGTGCGAGCAAGGAGGCCTACAAACCTGACTCAGTTACACCAGCTCTGTCAGGAGGAATGGGCCAAAATTCACTCAACTTATTGTGGAAAGGTTGTGGAAGGCTACCCGAAACATTTGACCCAAGTTAAACAATTTAAAGGCAATGCTACCACATACTAATTGAGTGTAGGTAAACTTCTGACCCATTGGGAATGTGATGAAAGAAATAAAAGCTGAAATAAATCATTCTCTCTACTATTATTCTGACATTTCACATTCTTAAAATAAAGAGGTGATCCTAACTGACCTAAAACAGGGAATTTGTACTAGGATTAAATGTCAGGAATTGTGAAAAACTGAGATTAAATGTATTTGGCAAAGGTGTATGTATACTTCCGACTTCAACTGTACATATATAACAGTGTATTCGGAAAGTATTCAGACACCTTGACTTTTTACACATTATGTTACGTTACAGCCTTATTCTAAAATCGATTAAAACATTTATTTTCCTTGTTAACCTACACACAATACCCCATAATAACAAATTGAAAAAAAAAAAAAAAAGTGTTAAACAAATCAAAATATATTTTATACTTGAGATTCTTCAAAGTAGCCACCCTTTGCCTTGATGACAGCTTTGCACACTCTTGGCATTCTCTCAACCAGCTTCACCTGGAATGCTTTTCCAACGGTCTTGAAGCAGTTCCCACGTATGCTGAGCACTTGTTGGCTGTTTTTCCTTCACTCTGCGGTCCAACTCATCCCAAACCATCTCAATTGGGTTGAGGTTGGGTAATTGTGGAGGCCAGGTTATCTGATGCAGTACTGAATCACTGTCCTTCTTGGTCAAATAGCCCTTACCCAGCCTGGCGGTGTGTTGGGTCATTGTCCTGTTGAAAAACCAATTAAAGTCCCACTAAGAGCAAACAGGATGGGATGGTGTATCACTGCAGAATGCTGTGGTAGACATGCTGGTTAAGTGTGCCTTGAATTCTAAATAAATCACAGACAGTGTCACCAGCCATTCACCTACTTTGCGTCTCACAAAGACACGGCGGTCGGATCCAAATATCTCAAATTTGGAATCATCAGACCGGTCTAATGTCCATTGCTTGTGTTTCTTGGGTCAAGCAAGTCTCTTCTTCTTATTGGTGTCCTTTAGTTGTGGTTTCTTTGCAGCAATTTGACCATGAAGGCCTGATTCTTGCAGTCGCCTCTGAACAATTGGTGCAGCGGTCTAATCTCAGTGCTAAAGGCGTCATTACAGTCACCCTGGTTTGAATCCAGGCTTTATCACAACCGGCTGTGACTGGGAGTCCCATAGGGTGTAAGCCGTCATTGTAAATAAGAATTTGTTCTTAACTGACTTGCCTAGTTAAATTAAGTTTAAATAAATAAAATAAAAGCTGATGTTGACATGTGTCTGTTACTTGAACTCCGTAAAGCATTTATTTGGGCTGCGATTTCTGAGTTAATGAACGTATCCTCTACAGCAGAGGTAACTCTGGGTCTTCCATTCCTGTGGCGGTCCTCATGAGAGCCAGTTTCATCATAGCGCTTGATGGTTTTTGTGACTGCACTTGAAGAAATGTTTTCTGTATTGACTGACGTTCATGTGTTAAAGTAATGATGGGCCGTCTCTTCTCTTCGCTTATTTGAGCTGTTCCTGCCATAATATGGACTTGGTCTTTTACCAAATAGGGATATCTTCTGTATACCACCCCTACCTTGTCACAACACAACTGATTGGCTCAAATACATTAAGAAGGAAAGAAATTCCACAAATTAACTTTGAACAAGGCACACCTGTTAAAATTGAAATGCATTTCATTTCATGAAGCTGGTTGAGAGAATGCCAAGAGTGTGCAAAGCTGTCATCAAGGCAAAGGGTGGCTACTTTGAAGAATCTCAAATATGAAATATATTTAGTTTAACACTTTTTTGGATACTACATGATTCCATATGTGTTATTTCATAGTTTTGATGTCTTCACTATTATTCTACAATGTAGAAAATAGTAAAAATAAAGAAAAACCCTTGAATGTGTAGGTGTCCAAACTGTTGACTGGTAATGTATGATGGCTCATAGACATTTGACTAATTATTGGCTAAACTTTGTGCGTGCACTGCATCCTGGCTCATGCCGTTTAGTCTCTATAGACTACTCACAGTTGACACAAGTAATCACTAACGTCCTTGTGCATTTCCCAGACACAACTTTCTGGCAAGTGCTGTAAGTTTTGTGTGTTTTGTTCTGTTTGCAATGCCTGAACACTTGGCACTGTCTCCGCTTGTTCTGCTGCTACTCTGGTCGCGTATCCTCCGGATACTTCAGACCTGGACCTTGGGCAAGCGGCACAGCTTTCCCAGACATGTGGTGTGCTCGGAGCTCTTTTGCTAGTTGAAGCGTATTCTCCCTCTGTGGCAGTTTCCGCCTGCAGGCCTTGTCGTATGCACTGGAATACAATACAATACAACGTATGCTACAATGAAATGCTTACTGCAAGTTCTATAGGCTACACAAAACAATGCCACAAAGAATCGATGTTAACACAGTAAGAAAAATATATCTACCTTTGTTGCATTGTAGTGGGTAACCGTGTCAGGCTTTGGCTTTTGGACTCCCTCAACGGTAACAGTAGGGTGCCTTGTGCGGATGAGACAGATGTTCTTTCCTTGCTTACCCTGGTAAAGGGGCAGCATGGCATTCTCACTTCTCAGCACCTGTGTGATGAACAGCTCAGCCTGCTCCTTAGCGGAGGGGGGCAGCACCTGTGTGATGAACAGCTCAGCCTGCTCCTTAGCGGAGGGGGGCAGCACCTGTGTCATGAACAGCTCAGCCTGCTCCTTAGCGGAGGGGGGCAGCACCTGTGTGATGAACAGCTCAGCCTGCTCCTTAGCGGAGGGGGGCAGCACCTGTGTCATGAACAGCTCAGCCTGCTCCTTAGCGGAGGGGGGCAGCACCTGTGTGATGAACAGCTCAGCCTCCTCCTTAGCGGAGGGGGGCAGCACCTGTGTCATGAACAGCTCAGCCTGCTCCTTAGCGGAGGGGGGCAGCACCTGTGTGATGAACAGCTCAGCCTGCTCCTTAGCGGAGGGGGGCAGCACCTGTGTGATGAACAGCTCAGCCTGCTCCTTAGCGGAGGGGGGCAGCACCCATCTTGCCTTGTTTACCAGGCTGATTTCTTTGGAGAGCAGTGCTTTGGCGAGGTCAAGTGAGGTGAAGAAGTTGTCCGTAGTGATGTTTCCTCCCTTCCCCCAGTTAAGGATGAATCATCTTCAACACCACGCTCTCTCCTAGTCTTTAACCAGGTCTCTCCTAGTCTTTAACCAGGTCTCTCCTAGTCTTTAACCAGCTCTCTCCTAGTCTTTAACCAGGTCTCTCCTAGTCTTTAACCAGGTCTCTCCTAGTCTTTAACCAGGTCTCTCCTAGTCTTTAACCAGGTCTCTCCTAGTCTTTAACCAGCTCTCTCCTAGTCTTTAACCAGCTCTCTCCTAGTCTTTAACCAGGTCTCTCCTAGTCTTTAACCATGTCTCTCCTAGTCTTTAACCAGGTCTCTCCTAGTCTTTAACCAGCTCTCTCCTAGTCTTTAACCAGGTCTCTCCTAGTCTTTAACCAGGTCTCTCCTAGTCTTTAACCAGGTCTCTCCTAGTCTTTAACCAGGTCTCTCCTAGTCTTTAACCAGCTCTCTCCTAGTCTTTAACCAGGTCTCTCCTAGTCTTTAACCAGGTCTCTCCTAGTCTTTAACCAGGTCTCTCCTAGTCTTTAACCAGCTCTCTCCTAGTCTTTAACCAGGTCTCTCCTAGTCTTTAACCAGGTCTCTCCTAGTCTTTAACCAGGTCTCTCCTAGTCTTTAACCAGGTCTCTCCTAGTCTTTAACCAGCTCTCTCCTAGTCTTTAACCAGGTCTCTCCTAGTCTTTAACCAGGTCTCTCCTAGTCTTTAACCAGGTCTCTCCTAGTCTTTAACCAGCTCTCTCCTAGTCTTTAACCAGCTCTCTCCTAGTCTTTAACCAGGTCTCTCCTAGTCTTTAACCAGCTCTCTCCTAGTCTTTAAACAGGTCTCTCCTAGTCTTTAACTATGTCTCTCCTAGTCTTTAACCAGGTCTCTGTGATTAACCAGGTCTCTCCTAGTCTTTAACCAGGTCTCTCCTAGTCTTTAACCAGGTCTCTCCTAGTCTTTAACCAGGTCTCTCCTAGTCTTTAACCAGGTCTCTCCTAGTCTTTAACCAGGTCTCTCCTAGTCTTTAACCAGGTCTCTCCTAGTCTTTAACCAGCTCTCTCCTAGTCTTTAACCAGGTCTCTCCTAGTCTTTAACCAGGTCTCTCCTAGTCTTTAACCAGGTCTCTCCTAGTCTTTAACCAGCTCTCTCCTAGTCTTTAACCAGGTCTCTCCTAGTCTTTAACTATGTCTCTCCTAGTCTTTAACCAGGTCTCTGTGATTAACCAGGTCTCTCCTAGTCTTTAACCAGGTCTCTCCTAGTCTTTAACCAGGTCTCTCCTAGTCTTTAACCAGGTCTCTCCTAGTCTTTAACCAGCTCTCTCCTAGTCTTTAACCAGGTCTCTCCTAGTCTTTAACTATGTCTCTCCTAGTCTTTAACCAGGTCTCTCCTAGTCTTTAACCAGCTCTCTCCTAGTCTTTAACCAGCTCTCTCCTAGTCTTTAACCAGGTCTCTCCTAGTCTTTAACCAGGTCTCTCCTAGTCTTTAACCAGGTCTCTCCTAGTCTTTAACCAGGTCTCTCCTAGTCTTTAACCAGGTCTCTCCTAGTCTTTAACCAGGTCTCTCCTAGTCTTTAACCAGGTCTCTCCTAGTCTTTAACCAGCTCTCTCCTAGTCTTTAACTATGTCTCTCCTAGTCTTTAACCAGGTCTCTCCTAGTCTTTAACCAGCTCTCTCCTAGTCTTTAACCAGGTCTCTCCTAGTCTTTAACTATGTCTCTCCTAGTCTTTAACCATGTCTCTGCGATTAACCAGGTCTCTCCTAGTCTTTAACCAGGTCTCTCCTAGTCTTTAACTATGTCTCTCCTAGTCTTTAACCAGCTCTCTCCTAGTCTTTAACCAGGTCTCTCCTAGTCTTTAACCATGTCTCTCCTAGTCTTTAACCATGTCTCGGCGATTAACCAGGTCTCTCATCCTTTCCCAGGTATGGTACGACGTTCAACGTGTACATGTTCTTCACATCAGCAGGGTTTGTTGACCACGTACTGAGTAAAGAGGCAACGTGCTTTTGTGGGGAACAGTTGCTCATCCACGGTGATGTTGTTACCTGCCTTTTAGCAAGCAATGATGTTCTCAACGAATTTCACCCACACCTCCGGAAACCAGGGCAATTTTGTCTTCATGGAGACGTCTGCCTCAGGTCTCTCTCTTGTCAAAACGCAGGAATCTCATGATCTCCCTGTATCAATTCCGGGACATGGTCTCTTTTGAAGAATGCATAGAACCAGTCAGCCAATCAGAAGCTCTCCATACTCTTTGCGCTTTGAGCATCACAGATTCACAACAGTGCAATGAAGGCATTTAGTTGGACAACAGACATGTCCCACCAACTGTCACCTTTACTCTGTGCACCACGGTCCTTGATGTGGTTCAGCATCCCATGATCAAATAAACACAGGAAGGCAGTGAGCGCATCTTCAATATTGCGCTTGGCGTGTGGTGTGAGTCCTGCAGCTTCAGTCATGACATTCTGTCCTTGTCGTCTCCCTACATTTTCACCTGGCTGCACAAGCTTCCAGACTGTGCCGTCCTTTCCCAATTCCTGTCTCAGGTAGTGGTGGATTTGGCACTGCAGGATTAATAAAAATACATGTAATTCAAGCTTAGTTAGCCTATTTGTAAAAAAGTGGCTTTTTTGAGTGCATTGCCTAGCTGGTAGACCTACAGGTGTCGGCAGTCTGGGTGATGTTGTGGATGGCACAGGCAAAGATGGCAATGGTTATGGATTCGACACTGTTGATAATATCCTAATTAGTTTATTATATCTCATAAAATATAGATGTGAATCAGGGCTAAACTTCTGTTCATACACACAACAATTACAATATTGCGTAACATCACAGTCGGCTTCCATACACAATACAACATGAGGACCTGCTAATAGGCTAATGAAAATAGGCTAATGATAATAGGCTAATGAAAATAGGCTAATGATAATAGGCTAATGCTAATAGGCTAATGCTAATAGGCTAATGATAATAGGGCTAATGATAATAGGCTAATGCTAATAGGCTAATGATAATAGGCTAATGCTAATAGGCTAATGATAAAAGGGATAAGATAATAATAGCCTAATAATATAAATAATTAGGTCTACAACAACCATGGTAAGCCGATAATAGCCTAATGCCAGTAATAGGCAAATTATAGATAGTAATAGCGGTGACAGGCCAACAATGATGATAATAAGAATATTCTCTTAATAATAAATACATTTGGCTAATAATAAAAATAGAAAAAAAGAACAATAGTATTCTATTCTGATTCAGTTTTTCTAATTGTATTCTATTGCACCTTTATGTGTTGGAGTCTATTGGTCAACGCTTTTCTTGTAAACTAGTTTGCTGTTTGTCAAACCAACAATATTGAGCAATCTTTTGTCCTAGGTAAAAAAAAAATGAAGAAGACGCAAGGCCTACCTGGAACATCAGCGGAGGCGGACGTCTTGAAGTGGATGTGTCCAAGATGCTGTCTTTTGTGCTGGGCGTCTCTGTATCACTGTCAGAGTCAGGGACATCGGATGAGTTCTCACACACCCATGAGACCATCACTCCCTGCATCAGACTGAATGCCTCCATCAGCCTTTTCCATATCCTGGAGCATGGCTAAAGCCTGCGGGGCGGTCAGCTTTCCTGACAGCTAGACACTAGTTAGTTTTGATCTGTTGTGTTTTATTCTATTGTATAATGCTTCTATTGTATTCTATTGTGTTCCTGTTCTGTTCTATTATAATCTGTTCCAATTCTAACTTCTATTTGCAACTGTATTCTATAGATTCTGTATTCTAGAATCTAAAGGCTACTTTCCTTCCTGCTCATTTCAAAGCAAGTAAACAACAACAGTTGCTAAGCAACATCCAATGCCGGAAACACCAGGTGGGAAAAAGAACAAAGGAATAGCAAGCAACAAAAACAGTAGCTGTGTGGAAGCTTACAGTGGCTAAAACATGCCTGGGATCATTGTTACCATCATGGCCCTTTCAGGTACAATTTCTCAGAACGTCTTTGTCTTTTATGATATTGATCTCACTGTGCTACTAGACTGTAAAATACACATATTTAGGAAAAGTCCGGGAAAGGTGGTTTCAAGGTTTTTATTGAAATGAAGTTATTTCAAATTACAACATTGAAAAAGGTCAGATTGACCATCTTGGCAGTTCCAGTGTTAAATAAAGGTTAAATAAAAACAACTGTTTTCCCTCAGTGCGGCCTACTGCCCACTCTGCTACACGCTTCTCCTCACTACACTTCCCCGGATATATGCAAGCCCTAACTCCGTTCCTCATCTCCCCTCGCTGCGTACGCACGCCACGCTCCGATGATGGATGAGTTGAGACCGGCCAGTGTTGTCACGGTAATTTGATTGATGGGTTAGTGGCAGTGTGAGGGGTGAGCCATAGGAGGGGGTCTGTATGGAAATAAATGCTGCAGATATGGCTGGTCATTAAAGGTGCTGTTGAGAAGGTGATGTTCCTGTAATAAGGGATAGGAGGACTACAGGCGGCGATGTGAGGTGTGTGTGTGTGTGTGTGTGTGTGTGTGTGTGTGTGTGTGTGTGTGTGTGTGTGTGTGTGTGTGTGTGTGTGTGTGTGTGTGTGTGTGTGTGTGTGTGTGTGTGTGTGTGTGTAGGGAGATATTGGGCAATGCCCTTGGATAATGACAGTGGAAATGAATGGGGAGTAATTAAAGTGGGATGACGAAGATCATGATGACAATGATGATGAAGGACGAGGGGGAGGGGAACCCAAGGTTAACAGGAAGGGAAGGTGAGAAAGTTGTCAAGATAATGAAGATAATTGTCTGAAGGAGAGGACACCTGCTGAATACTGTTTTCAATAGCTAATGTTGACTTCATCCCAAATGGCTCCCTATTCCCTATATAGGGCATTACTTTTGAACAGAACTCTATGGGCCGTAGTGCACTTTATAGGGAAAAGTGAGCCATTTGGGACATGGCCATTGTTGCTGTTCTGTTAATAAGGTCAGGCATGATGTCTCATCTCTTCTTTGAAGCAGACAAGCTGCCAAATTGTTCAGACACTGCAAAGAGTTTTGAATGGCAGCTCTCAAACTGGCACGTAGTATGAGGACCTCTTTAGAAGGTGTTTGTAGTGATTTACATTTACATTCTAGTCATTTAGCAGACGCTCTTATCCAGAGCGACTTACAGTAGTGAATGCATACATTTCATACATTGTTTTCCGTACTGGTCCCCCGTGGGAATCGAACCCACAACCCTGGCGTGCAAACACCATGCTCTATCAGCTGAGCCACACGGGACCACAAGTGATGACAGTATTAACTCTTTAGAAGGTGTTTGTAGTGATGACAGTATTAACTCTTTAGAAGGTGTTTGCAGTGATGACAGTATTAACTCTTTAGGTGTTTGTAGTGATGACAGTATTAACTCTTTAGAAGGTGTTTGTAGTGATGACAGTATTAACTCTTTAGAAGGTGTTTGTAGTGATGACAGTATTAACTCTTTAGAAGGTGTTTGTAGTGATGACAGTATTAACTCTTTAGAAGGTGTTTGTAGAGATGACAGTATTAACTCTTTAGAAGGTGTTTGTAGTGATGACAGTATTAACTCTTTAGAAGGTGTTTGTAGAGATGACAGTATTAACTCTTTAGAAGGTGTTTGTAGTGATGACAGTATTAACTCTTTAGAAGGTGTTTGTAGTGATGACAGTATTAACTCTTTAGAAGGTGTTTGTAGTGATGACAGTATTAACTCTTTGGAAGGTGTTTGTAGTGATGACAGTATTAACTCTTTAGAAGGTGTTTGTAGTGATGACAGTATTAACTCTTTAGAAGGTGTTTGTACTGATGACAGTATTAACTCTTTAGAAGGTGTTTGTAGTGATGACAGTATTAACTCTTTAGAAGGTGTTTGTAGTGATGACAGTATTAACTCTTTAGAAGGTGTTTGTAGTGATGACAGTATTAACTCTTTAGAAGGTGTTTGTAGTGATGACAGTATTAACTCTTTAGAAGGTGTTTGTAGAGATGACAGTATTAACTCTTTAGAAGGTGTCTGTAGTGATGACAGTATTAACTCTTTAGAAGGTGTTTGTAGTGATGACAGTATTAACTCTTTAGAAGGTGTTTGTAGTGATGACAGTATTAACTCTTTAGAAGGTGTTTGTAGTGATGACAGTATTAACTCTTTAGAAGGTGTTTGTAGTGATGACAGTATTAACTCTTTAGAAGGTGTTTGTAGTGATGACAGTATTAACTCTTTAGAAGGTGTTTGTAGTGATGACAGTATCAACTCTTTAGAAGGTGTTTGTAGTGATGACAGTATTAACTCTTTAGAAGGTGTTTGTAGAGATGACAGTATTAACTCTTTAGAAGGTGTTTGTAGTGATGACAGTATTAACTCTTTAGAAGGTGTTTGTAGTGATGACAGTATTAACTCTTTAGAAGGTGTTTGTAGTGATGACAGTATTAACTCTTTAGAAGGTGTTTGTAGTGATGACAGTATTAACTCTTTAGAAGGTGTTTGTAGTGATGACAGTATTAACTCTTTAGAAGGTGTTTGTAGTGATGACAGTATTAACTCTTTAGAAGGTGTTTGTAGTGATGACAGTATTAACTCTTTAGAAGGTGTTTGTAGTGATGACAGTATTAACTCTTTAGAAGGTGTTTGTAGTGATGACAGTATTAACTCTTTAGAAGGTGTTTGTAGTGATGACAGTATCAACTCTTTAGAAGGTGTTTGTAGTGATGACAGTATTAACTCTTTAGAAGGTGTTTGTAGTGATGACAGTATTAACTCTTTAGAAGGTGTTTGTAGTGATGACAGTATTAACTCTTTAGAAGGTGTTTGTAGTGATGACAGTATTAACTCTTTAGAAGGTGTTTGTAGTGATGACAGTATTAACTCTTTAGAAGGTGTTTGTAGTGATGACAGTATTAACTCTTTAGAAGGTGTTTGTAGTGATGACAGTATTAACTCTTTAGAAGGTGTTTGTAGAGATGACAGTATTAACTCTTTAGAAGGTGTTTGTAGTGATGACAGTATTAACTCTTTAGAAGGTGTTTGTAGTGATGACAGTATTAACTCTTTAGAAGGTGTTTGTAGTGATGACAGTATTAACTCTTTAGAAGGTGTTTGTAGTGATGACAGTATTAACTCTTTAGAAGGTGTTTGTAGTGATGACAGTATTAACTCTTTAGAAGGTGTTTGTAGTGATGACAGTATTAACTCTTTAGAAGGTGTTTGTAGAGATGACAGTATTAACTCTTTAGAAGGTGTTTGTAGTGATGACAGTATTAACTCTTTAGAAGGTGTTTGTAGTGATGACAGTATTAACTCTTTAGAAGGTGTTTGTAGTGATGACAGTATTAACTCTTTAGAAGGTGTTTGTAGTGATGACAGTATTAACTCTTTAGAAGGTGTTTGTAGTGATGACAGTATTAACTCTTTAGAAGGTGTTTGTAGTGATGACAGTATTAACTCTTTAGAAGGTGTTTGTAGTGATGACAGTATTAACTCTTTAGAAGGTGTTTGTAGTGATGACAGTATTAACTCTTTAGAAGGTGTTTGTAGTGATGACAGTATTAACTCTTTAGAAGATGTTTGTAGTGATGACAGTATTAACTCTTTAGAAGATGTTTGTAGTGATGACAGTATTAGTGGGAAACAGCAGCAGTCTACTCCACATGTCAGTATCAAGGGTAATCAATAGATAAACATACTAAAGGACAAAGTGGGCTTTATCCTCAGACTTGATTGGTCAGTAGACAGCCTATCATGAGTTATTTCATCTTAATGTAGGGTTAGGTAATGAGGATACAGCTAGTGGAGAGAGCATGTTAAATGTCTCTGACTTTATAGGCCTACTTTATACTGTATACAGTGTTTCTTTTGGAAACAGTAATACTGTGTTTCCAAGCCAATTTTCCCCTTGGGCACAATAAAGTTGATCTTATCTTCTGACATTAACTCCCCACCACTCCACTGTTGGACGTTAGAGAGCCTTTTGTGGCCTCACATCCCAATGGGGATAAACAGGATTAAGTCAGTCAGTCAGTAAGACTGTAACTCTACACCACTCCACTCTCAGTGGTTACCTGTCTGTAGGTGCAGTTACAGACTGCCGAGGGTTAAGGTTAGGGTTAAGGTTAGGGTTAAGGTTAGGGTTAGGGGGTCACTAGTGTAACTCTACACCACTCCACTCTCAGTGGTTACCTGTCTGTAGGTGCAGTTACAGACTGCCGAGGGTTAAGGTTAGGGTTAAGGTTAGGGTTAAGGTTAGGGTTAGGAGGTCACTAGTGTAACTCACCACCACTCCACTCTCAGTGGTTACCTGTCTGTAGGTAAAGTTACAGACAGCCCAGGGTTAGGGTTAGGCTAAGGTTAAGGTTAGGGTTAGGGTTAGGGGGTCACTAGTGTAACTCACCACCACTCCACTCTCAGTGGTCACCTCTCTGTAGGTAAAGTTACAGACAGCCCAGGGTTAGGGTTAGGGTTAGGTTAAGGTTAGGGTTAGGGTTAGGGGGTCACTAGTGTAACTCACCACCACTCCACTCTCAGTGGTCACCTCTCTGTAGGTAAAGTTACAGACGGCCCAGGGTTAGGGTTAGGTTAAGGTTAGGGTTAGGGTTAGGGGGGGTCACTAGTGTAACTCACCACCACTCCACTCTCAGTGGTCACCTCTCTGTAGGTAAAGTTACAGACGGCCCAGGCCAGGTAGTAGGTGGACATACGAGGGGTCCTGGAGAAGTGGTTGGTCACCCAGCCATCATCATCAGATATAGAGGCCTCTACAGGCATGTTGGAGAGAGAGAGGTAGGAGGCATCGTGTCTCAGGCTGACCCGGAACGTGGCCTTGTAGATGGGCTCATCAAAACACGGAAAGGCCTTTCTGGCGTGGGTGGGGGAGAACTGTGTCACCGCCATGTACCTGGAGAGAGGGGGAGGGAGAGAGAAGAGAGAGGGGGAGGGAGAGAGCGAGAGAGAGGGAGGGAAGAGAGGGAGAGGGAGAGAAGAAAGATAGAAGGGGCGGGAGAGGGAGAGAAGGGAGAGGGGGAGGGAAAGAGAAGAGAGAGGGGAGGGAGATAAAAGAGAGAGGGGAGGGAGAAGAGAGAGAGGGGGAGGGAAAGGGAGAGAGAAGAGACAGAGGGAGAGAGGAGGAGGGAGAGGAAGAGAAGAGAGAGGGGGGGAAGGAGAGGGGGAGGGAGAGAGAGAGAGAAAAGGGAGATGGAGAGAGAGGGGGAGGGAGAGAGGAGAGAGAAAACAGATTTAGAGAATGACAGTAAGACAGAGAGATGTAGAGGAGGAAAGGGAGAGAGAGATAGAAAGACAGAGAGATGTAGAGGAGGAAAGGGAGAGAGATAGAAAGACAGAGAGATGTAGAGGAGGAAAGGGAGAGAGAGATAGAAAGACAGAGAGATGTAGAGGAGGAAAGGGAGAGAGAGATAGAAAGACAGAGAGATGTAGAGGAGGAAAGGGAGAGAGAGATAGTAAGACAGAGAGATGTAGAGGAGGAAAGGGAGAGAGAGATAGAAAGACAGAGAGGGGGAGATAGATAGAAAGACAGAGAGAGGGAGATAGAGAGGGGGAGAGAGATAGAAAGACAGAGAGAGGGAGATAGAGAGGGGGAGAGAGATAGAAAGACAGAGAGATGTAGAGGAGGAAAGGGAGAGAGAGATAGAAAGACAGAGAGATGTAGATAGAGAGGGAGAGAGAGATAGAAAGACAGAGAGAGGGAGATAGAGAGGGGGAGAGAGATAGAAAGACAGAGAGGGAGGGAGAGAGGGGTGGGAAGAGTGTGAGAAAGAGGGGAGGAGGAGGGAGAGGGGACGGGGGAGAGAGAGAGCAAAGAGTTCGTTTCCCATTAGATTAGGAGATAAAAGGAACCTAATGGCTGAGAGTTGTTCTATACTTAGAAAATAGTGATTTCATCTTGACTATTGCCTTCTTGTCACCCTGGAACACTGATGAGCTCTGAGTTCACAATGAAACAGATAGGCCTCCTGTTTTGGTTTTACATATCACTGAAAGTGCTCCAGAATCTGTTACAGTCGAGTAAAGGCCATACTAGGTTGGCTTTGCTCTGAGCAGAACTCGGCTAGGTGAAGTGAACGTCTGTGCTCGCGTACTCCTTTACAATATATTTGTTTAAAAAAACAAGAAAAAAAGCATCAATATTAATGTTTGTCCCTCTTGAGCTGCCGTAGCAACAACGTAGCCAGTACACTTCCTCAAAATAATCAGAATTAATCTAAGGTAATTCAGGAAATCTGTCATTTTTTGCAGAGGAAGTCTTTGCAGAGGAAGCAATTTTACATCTAAGATGTTTGACGCAGTATTTCTCAAGTGAAAAAAAATATGTATGAAAACTAGTTGTCTGTCATTGAATGACAACAAACACTTAATTGAAGAATCCCTATTGTTGACCAATCACTGACGAAGGGGGTAGACTTCAGTTCAAGAAGAAAAAAAATGCTTGAACAGCACGCAAACACCATAATGAACAAAAACATCCCAAAATGTTGTCATAATATACAGCATGAACGGTTTCCACTGGGAAGCATACGGTAAGTTTTAGTAATCGCAGAACACGGGTGAAAAGTATCTCATATAATTCCCAGTTGGTTGAGAGTTCTTCCTGTGCAAATGCGCTGACCTACAGTACCAGTCAAAAGTTTGGACACATCTACTCATTCCAGGGTTTTTCTTTATTTTTTACTATTTTCTACATTGTAGAACAACAGTGAAGACATCAAAACTATGAAATAACACATATGGAATCATGTAGTATTTAGAACCTGTAAGTAAGCATTTCACTGTAAGGTCTACACCTGTTGTATTCGGCGCACATGACAAATAAACTTTGATTTGATTTAGTAGCTAAAAAAGTTCAAATAAAGAAATATTTAACATTTAAGATTCTTCAAAGTAGCCACCCTTTGCCTTGATGACAGCTTTGGACACTCTTGGCATTTTCTCAACCAGCTTCAACTGGAATGCTTTTCCAGCAGTCTTGAAGGAGTTCCCACATATGCTGATCACTGCTTTTCCTTCACTCTGCGGTCCAACTCATACCAAACCATCACAATTGGGTTGAAGTCAGGTGATGGTGGACAAGTCATCTGATGCAGCACTCAATCACTCTCCTTCTTGGTCAAATAGCCCTTACCCAGCCTGGAGGTGTGTTGGGGTCATTGTCCTGTTGAAAAACAAATGATAGTCCTACTAAGAGCAAACCAGATGGGATGGCGTATCACTGCAGAATGCTGTGGTAGCCATGCTGGTTATGTGTGCCTTGAATTCTAAATAAATCACTGACAGCGTCACCAGCAAAGCACCCCCACACCATCACACCTCCTCCTCCATGCTTCACGGTGGGAATCAAACATGCAGAGATCATCCATTCACCTACTTTGCGTCTCACAAAGACACGGCGGTTGGAACCAAAAATCTCAACTTTGGACTCATCAGACCAAAGGACAGATTTCCACTGGTCTAATGTCCATTGCTCGTGTTTCTTGGCCCAAGCAAGTCTCTTCTTATTATTGGTGTCCTTTAGTAGTGGTTTCTTTGCAGCAATTTGACCATGAAGGCCTGATTTACGGTCTCCTCTGAACAGTTGATGTTGAGATGTGTCTGTTACTTGAACTCCATGAAGCATTTATTTGGCTTGCAATTTCTGAGGCTGGTAACTCTAATGAACATATCCTCTGCAGCAGAGGTAACTCTGGGTCTTCCGTTCCTGTGGCGGTCCTCATGAGAGCCAGTTTCATCATAGCACTTGATGGTTTTTGCGACTGCACTTGAAGAAACTTTCAAAGTCATTGAAATGTTCCATATTGACTAACCTTCATGTCTTAAAGTAATGATGGACTGACTGTTCCTGCCATAATATGGACTTGGTACTTTACCAAATAGGGCTATCTTCTGTATACCACCCCTACCTTGTCACAACACAACTGATTGGCTCAAATTCATTAAGAAGAACATTTATTCTAAATATTAACTTTTAACAAGTTGCACCTGTTAAATGAAATGTATTTCAGGTGACTACTTCATGAAGCTGGTTGAGAGAATGTCAAGAGTGGGCAAATCTGTCAAGGCAAAGGGTGGCTACTTTGAAGAATCTAAAATCTCAAATATATTTTGACATGTTGAACCCTTTTTTGGATACTACATGATCCCATATGTTGTATTTCATAGTTGTGATATCTTCACTATTATTCTACGATGTAGAAAATATTAAAAATGAAGAATGAGTAGGTGTGTCCAAACTTTTGACTGGTACTGTATATATTACATCTATTTGATCAATAATAGCTGCTCCTGGCAGCTTCTGTTGTGGAGAAGGCTTGGCTTCACTTAAAAGAAGGCTTGGCTTCACTTAAAATAAGTCTTGGTTTCATTTGAAATAAGTCTTGGTTTCATTTGAAATAAGTCTTGGTTTCATTTGAAATAAGTCTTGGTTTCATTTGAAATAAGTCTTGGTTTCATTTGAAAGAAGTCTTGGCTTCACTTGAAAGCCACCCCTCACAGTGCTACAGCTGAATTGGTGCCCACGTCAGCTCGTTATAGCAACTCAACGCTACAGAGACATGGTCACAGTAACAATCTTATAAATGACAGCCGGCCATCCGGTTTGTTAACTTCCTCTCCTGTAGTCTATTCCAAGACTCCGCGTAGTCACAGTTAGTGACTAAATTACATTCTAGAATAGTCAGAATCTTTTTAACAGTATGAGGTTTTATTTGCTATTTTTACACTTGTTTCCCATTCCCAAACATTAGTTTAAAAATATATATATTTTCCTACTTTCCTGTTCCAAAATCCTCCTTTTAATTATCATTCCAGAGACAGAGCCATGTCTGAGAGAATAAAGTGCAGCATCAGGACTTCTGGGAAAAGGTCTGGGAGCCTCAGTTAGATTGGCAGTGGGGTGAGGAGAACCTCTCCTCTCAGTTAGATTGGCAGTGGGGTGAGGAGAACCTCTCCTTTCAGTTAGATTGGCAGTGGGGTGAGGAGAACCTCTCCTCTCAGTTAGATTGGCAGTGGGGTGAGGAGAACCTCTCCTCTCAGTTAGATTGGCAGTGGGGTGAGGAGAACCTCTCCTCTCAGTTAGATTGGCAGTGGGGTGAGGAGAACCTCTCCTCACCCCACTGTGTGTGTGTGTGTGTGTGTGTGTGTGTGTGTGTGTGTGTGTGTGTGTGTGTGTGTGTGTGTGTGTGTGTGTGTGTGTGTGTGTGTGTGTGTGTGTGTGTGTGTGTGTGTGTGTGGAAGTAGAAGTTAAGGAGGGGGCTCTGAGTTAACTAAGCCACAGTCATGATGTTAGTGATGTTATTGATGTCAGTGATGGAAGCAGTGATTTCCAACATCATCCAACACACTGTATAATAACCAGACAGCTGGATTACAGAGTATCAAAGCATCTCAAACCACTGAGGAGAGGAGGAGGAGGAGGAAGGAGGGAGGAGGAGGAGAACTGGCCTTTACCTCTACAGGGACCAGACCTCTTTTTCATCCCTCCATCCTCTCTTTCATCCGTCCATCCTCTGCTATGGACGTCAGGGATATAAAGGGAGACCAGTGAGCATCTCTCTCCCAAAACCCTGAGTGCTGGTCTGCTTTCATCATAGAGCCTCTCTAATGTATTCCTGTGTGACTGAAGGCTCTGACTCAGCATGCATCCCATATGGCACCCTATTCCCTATATAGTGCACTACTTTAGACCAGAGCCCTATTCCCTTTATAGACTCGCTGACTGGCTGACTAGCTGACTGGCTGACTGGCTGACTAAATGACTGGCTGACTAAATGACTGGTTGACTGGCTGACTGGTTGACTGGCTGACTGGTTGACTGGTTGACTGGTTTACTGGCTGACTGGTTGACTGGTTGACTGGTTGACTGGTTTACTGGTTGACTGGCTGACTGGTTGACTGGCTGACTGGCTGACTAAATGACTGGCTGACTAAATGACTGGTTGACTGGCTGACTGGTTGACTGGTTGACTAAATGGGTAAATGACTGGTTGACTAAATGGGTAAATGACTGGTTGACTGGCTGACTCATTTACTGGTTGACTAGTTGACTGGCTGACTGGTTGACTGGTTTACTGGCTGACTGGCTGACTGGTTTACTGGCTGACTGGCTGACTGATTGACTGGCTGACTGGCTGACTGAATGACTGGCTGACTAAATGACTGGCTGACTGGTTGACTGGCTGACTGGTTGACTGGCTGACTGGCTGACTGGTTGACTGGCTGACTGGTTGACTGGCTGACTGGCTGACTGAATGACTGGCTGACTAAATGACTGGCAGACTGGCTGACTGGCTGACTGGTTGACTGGTTGACTGGTTTACTGACTGACTGGCTGACTGGTTGACTGGCTGACTGGCTGACTGAATGACTGGCTGACTAAATGACTGGCTGACTGGTTGACTGGCTGACTGGTTGACTGGTTGACTGGCTGACTGGTTGACTGGCTGACTGGCTGACTGGTTTACTGGCTGACTGGTTGACTGGCTGACTGGTTGACTGGCTGACTGGCTGACTGAATGACTGGCTGACTGAATGACTGGCTGACTGGTTGACTGGCTGACTGGCTGAATGGTTGACTGGCTGACTGAATGACTGGCTGACTGAATGACTGGCTGACTGGTTAACTGGCTGACTGGCTGAATGGTTGACTGGCTGACTGGCTGACTGAATGACTGGCTGACTGAATGACTGGCTGAACAGCCCTCTGCTTTGCCTTTAGGATTAACCTGGGTAGTCCAACCATAACACCGTAATCCACACAGTTTCTTTGCCTAGTGGACGTGACAGCTAGGAAGAGGTTAAGAGAGGGGAGAGAGAGGAGGGAGAGAGGGGGGAGAGAGGAGGGAGAGTGGAGGGAGAGAGGTAGGGAGAGAGGGGGGAGAGAGGGGGGAGAGTGGTAGGGAGAGAGGGGGGAGAGAGGAGGGAGAGAGGGGGGAGAGAGGGGGGAGAGTGGAGGGAGAGAGGGGGGAGAGAGGAGGGAGAGAGGGGGGAGAGTGGAGGGAGAGAGGGGGGAGAGAGGGGGGAGAGTGGAGGGAGAGAGGAGGGAGAGAGGGGGGAGAGAGGGGGGAGAGTGGAGGGAGAGAGGAGGGAGAGAGGGGGGAGAGAGGAGGGAGAGAGGGGGGAGAGTGAAAAAGCAGAACTTCACTACTTTCATTCATCTGCTTAGTCTGCCCTCATATTTACAGTAGCCTCACATTGATGTGTTTTACAAAAAGAAAATCATGATAACCAAGGCAAAGACTATTTGACATTCATGAGTTTTATTAACAAAGGTCCACCGAGCAAAAGCGTTATAAAATGTCCTTCAGGGGCGCTTGTCCCTCCCACGGTGACATTTAAATAGCTATCAGAATCAGTAGGAGCCTGATGAACTGACAGGGAGACTGATTGGAGATCTGGAGGTGAAGCTGGTTTAGCAGTGTTAACACTGAGGGATCCGTCCTTCATTACACACAAAGGCAGCGTTTAAACAGGCAGCCCAATTCTGATATTCTTTCCACTATTAGATCTTTTGACCAATCACATCTTATCTTTTCACATCAGACCATTTTTTTTTTCAGAGCTCAAAAGACCAATTAGTGAACAATAGATCAGAATTGGGCTGCCTGTGTAAACGCTGCCTAACACACACATGCACATAGACACAGCCATGAACACTCAAAGATACACACATTCACACACACACATGTACTCACACATTTTATTTAACCTTTATTTAACTTTATTTAACAAATAGGAACACAAAGCCAGGGATCGTTCTCCTGTCAGACAGTAAAGCCAGACAGTTATTTGTTGGTCATAGAGGGGATGTTTATCAATGGGATGGCCTCTTCATTGAAAAAGCTCTGGAGATAAATACTATGAATTAAAGGAATAGAGATGAGGAGACGCCAGTCAAACGTTCAACTTAAAAGGATAAATAGCAGCACTTGGCCAGGGAAAATAACAGTATCATGTCCTCTCTATACTGTCTTAACTCTGGTATAACAGTACTCTACTGTATACTGTCTTAACACTGATATAACAGTACTCTCCTCTATACTGTCTTAACTCTGATATAACAGTACTCTACTGTATAGTGTCTTAACTCTGATATAACAGTACTCTACTGTATACTGTCTTAACTCTGGTATAACAGTATCATGTCCTCTCTATACTGTCTTAACTCTGATATAACAGTACTCTACTGTATACTGTCTTAACTCTGATATAACAGTATCATGTCCTCTCTATACTGTCTTAACTCTGGTATAACAGTACTCTACTCTATACTGTCTTAACTCTGATATAACAGTACTCTACTGTATACTGTCTTATCTCTAATATAACAGTACTCTACTGTATACTGTCTTAACTCTGGTATAACAGTACTCTACTCTATACTGTCTTAACTTTGATATAACAGTACTCTACTCTATACTGTCTTATCTCTGATATAACAGTATCATGTCCTCTCTATACTGTCTTAACTCTGATATAACAGTACTCTACTGTATAGTGTCTTAACTCTGATATAACAGTACTCTACTCTATACTATTTTATCTCTGATATAACAGTACTCTACTGTATACTGTCTTAACTCTGATATAACAGTACTCTACTCTATACTGTCTTAACTTTGATATAACAGTACTCTACTCTATACTGTCTTATCTCTGATATAACAGTATCATGTCCTCTCTATACTGTCTTAACTCTGATATAACAGTACTCTACTCTATACTGTCTTAACTCTGATATAACAGTACTCTCCTCTATACTGTCTTATCTCTGATATAACAGTACTCTACTGTATACTGTCTTAACTCTGATATAACAGTATCATGTCCTCTCTATACTGTCTTGACTCTGGTATAACAGTACTCTACTCTATACTGTCTTAACTCTGATATAACAGTACTCTACTGTATACTGTCTTAACTCTGGTATAATAGCACTCTACTGTATACTGTCTTAACTCTGATATAACAGTATCATGTCCTCTCTATACTCTCTTAACTCTGATATAACAGAACTCTACTATATACTGTCTTAACTTTGACATAACAGTATCATGTCCTCTCTATACTGTCTTAACTCTGGTATAACAGTACTCTACTCTATACTGTCTTAACTCTGATATAACAGTACTCTCCTCTATACTGTCTTATCTCTGATATAACAGTATCATGTCCTTTCTATACTGTCTTAACTCTGATATAACAGTACTCTACTGTATAGTGTCTTAACTCTGATATAACAGTATCATGTCCTCTCTATCCTGTCTTAACTCTGATATAACAGTACTCTACTCTATACTGTCTTAACTCTGATATAACAGTACTCTACTGTATACTGTCTTAACTCTGGTATAACAGTACTCTACTGTATACTGTCTTAACTCTGATATAACAGTACTCTCCTCTATACTGTCTTATCTCTGATATAACAGTACTCTACTGTATACTGTCTTAACTCTGATATAACAGTATCATGTCCTCTCTATACTGTCTTAACTCTGATATAACAGTACTCTACTCTATACTGTCTTAACTCTGATATAACAGTACTCTCCTCTATACTGTCTTATCTCTGATATAACAGTACTCTACTGTATACTGTCTTAACTCTGATATAACAGTATCATGTCCTCTCTATACTGTCTTGACTCTGGTATAACAGTACTCTACTCTATACTGTCTTAACTCTGATATAACAGTACTCTACTGTATACTGTCTTAACTCTGGTATAATAGCACTCTACTGTATACTGTCTTAACTCTGATATAACAGTATCATGTCCTCTCTATACTCTCTTAACTCTGATATAACAGAACTCTACTATATACTGTCTTAACTTTGATATAACAGTATCATGTCCTCTCTATACTGTCTTAACTCTGGTATAACAGTACTCTACTCTATACTGTCTTAACTCTGATATAACAGTACTCTCCTCTATACTGTCTTATCTCTGATATAACAGTATCATGTCCTCTCTATACTGTCTTAACTCTGATATAACAGTACTCTACTGTATACTGTCTTAACTTTGATATAACAGTATCATGTCCTCTCTATACTGTCTTAACTCTGGTATAACAGTACTCTACTCTATACTGTCTTAACTCTGATATAACAGTACTCTACTGTATACTGTCTTAACTCTGGTATAACAGTACTCTACTGTATACTGTCTTAACTCTGATATAACAGTACTCTCCTCTATACTGTCTTAACTCTGATATAACAGTACTCTACTGTATACTGTCTTAACTCTGATATAACAGTATCATGTCCTCTCTATACTGTCTTAACTCTGGTATAACAGTACTCTACTGTATAGTGTCTTAACTCTGATATAACAGTACTCTACTGTATACTGTCTTAACTCTGATATAACAGTACTCTACTGTATACTGTCTTAACTCTGGTATAATAGCACTCTACTGTATACTGTCTTAACTCTGGTATAACAGTATCATGTCCTCTCTATACACTCTTAACTCTGGTATAACAGTACTCTACTATATACTGTCTTAACTTTGATATAACAGTATCATGTCCTCTCTATACTGTCTTAACTCTGGTATAACAGTACTCTACTCTATACTGTCTTAACTCTGATATAACAGTACTCTACTGTATACTGTCTTAACTCTGGTATAACAGTACTCTACTGTATACTGTCTTAACTCTGATATAACAGTACTCTCCTCTATACTGTCTTAACTCTGATATAACAGTACTCTACTGTATACTGTCTTAACTCTGATATAACAGTATCATGTCCTCTCTATACTGTCTTAACTCTGGTATAACAGTACTCTACTGTATACTGTCTTAACTCTGATATAACAGTACTCTACTGTATACTGTCTTAACTCTGGTATAACAGTACTCTACTGTATACTGTCTTAACTCTGATATAACAGTACTCTCCTCTATACTGTCTTAACTCTGATATAACAGTACTCTACTCTATACTGTCTTAACTCTGATATAACACTACTCTACTCTATACTGTCTTAACTCTGATATAACAGTACTCTCCTCTATACTGTCTTAACTCTGGTATAACAGTACTCTCCTCTATACTGTCTTAACTCTGGTATAACAGTATCATGTCCTCTCTATACTGTCTTATCTCTGGTATAACAGTACTCTACTCTATACTGTCTTGACTCTGACATAACAGTATCACGTCCTCTCTATACTGTCTTAACTCTGGTATAACAGTACTCTACTGTATAGTGTCTTAACTCTGATATAACAGTACTCTACTGTATACTGTCTTAACTCTGATATAACAGTACTCTACTCTATACTGTCTTAACTCTGATATAACAGTATCGCGTCCTCTCTATACTGTCTTAACTCTGGTATAACAGTACTCTACTCTATACTGTCTTGACTCTGATATAACAGTACTCTCCTCTATACTGTCTTAACTCTGATATAACAGTACTCTCCTCTATACTGTCTTAACTCTGATATAACAGTACTCTACTGTATACTGTCTTAACTCTGATATAACAGTACTCTCCTCTATACTGTCTTAACTCTGATATAACAGTACTCTACTCTATACTGTCTTAACTCTGGTATAACAGTACTCTACTGTATACTGTCTTAACTCTGATATAACAGTACTCTCCTCTATACTGTCTTAACTCTGGTATAACAGTACTCTCCTCTATACTGTCTTAACTCTGGTATAACAGTATCATGTCCTCTCTATACTGTCTTATCTCTGGTATAACAGTACTCTACTCTATACTGTCTTGACTCTGATATAACAGTATCGCGTCCTCTCTATACTGTCTTAACTCTGGTATAACAGTACTCTACTCTATACTGTCTTGACTCTGATATAACAGTACTCTCCTCTATACTGTCTTAACTCTGATATAACAGTACTCTACTGTATACTGTCTTAACTCTGGAATAACAGTACTCTACTGTATACTGTCTTATCTCTGGTATAACAGTACTCTCCTCTATACTGTCTTAACTCTGATATAACAGTACTCTACTGTATACTGTCTTAACTCTGATATAACAGTACTCTACTGTATACTGTCTTAACTCTGATATAACAGTACTCTACTGTATACTGTCTTAACTCTGATATAACAGTATCATGTCCTCTCTATACTGTCTTAACTCTGATATAACAATATCATGTCCTCTCTATACTGTCTTGACTCTGATATAACAGTACTCTCCTCTATACTGTCTTAACTCTGATATAACAGTACTCTACTCTATACTGTCTTAACTCTGATATAACAGTACTCTACTCTATACTGTCTTAACTCTGGTATAACAGTACTCTACTGTATACTGTCTTAACTCTGATATAACAGTACTCTCCTCTATACTGTCTTAACTCTGATATAACAGTACTCTACTCTATACTGTCTTAACTCTGGTATAACAGTACTCTACTCTATACTGTCTTAACTCTGATATAACAGTACTCTCCTCTATACCGTCTTAACTCTGATATAACAGTACTCTACTGTATACTGTCTTAACTCTGGTATAACAGTACTTACTCTATACTGTCTTAACTCTGATATAACAGTACTCTACTGTATACTGTCTTAACTCTGGTATAACAGTACTTACTCTATACTGTCTTAACTCTGATATAACAGTACTCTCCTCTATACTGTCTTAACTCTGGTATAACAGTACTCTACTGTATAGTGTCTTAACTCTGATATAACAGTACTCTAATCTATACTGTCTTATCTCTGATATAACAGTACTCTACTCTATCCTGTCTTAACTCTGATATAACAGTACTCTACTCTATACTGTCTTAACTCTGATATAACAGTACTCTACTGTATACTGTCTTAACTCTGATATAACAGTACTCTCCTCTATACTGTCTTAACTCTGGTATAACAGTATCATGTCCTCTCTATACTGTCTTAACTCTGATATAGCAGTACTCTACTCTATACTGTCTTAACTCTGATATAACAGTACTCTCCTCTATACTGTCTTAACTCTGATATAACAGTACTCTACTCTATCCTGTCTTAACTCTGATATAACAGTACTCTACTCTATACTGTCTTAACTCTGGTATAACAGTACTCTACTGTATACTGTCTTAACTCTGATATAACAGTACTCTCCTCTATCCTGTCTTAACTCTGGTATAACAGTACTCTCCTCTATACTGTCTTAACTCTGGTATAACAGTACTCTACTGTATACTGTCTTAACTCTGATATAACAGTACTCTCCTCTATACTGTCTTAACTCTGATATAACAGTACTCTACTGTATACTGTCTTAACTCTGGTATAACAGTACTCTACTGTATACTGTCTTAACTCTGGTATAACAGTACTCTACTGTATACTGTCTTAACTCTGGTATAACAGTACTCTACTGTATACTGTCTTAACTCTGATATAACAGTACTCTACTCTATACTGTCTTAAGTCTGGTATAACAGTACTCTCCTCTATACTGTCTTAACTCTGGTATAACAGTATCATGTCCTCTCTATACTGTCTTAACTCAGATATAACAGTACTCTACTCTATACTGTCTTAACTCTGGTATAACAGTACTCTCCTCTATACTGTCTTAACTCTGGTATAACAGTACTCTCCTCTATACTGTCTTAACTCTGGTATAACAGTACTCTCCTCTATACTGTCTTAACTCTGATATAACAGTACTCTACTGTATACTGTCTTAACTCTGGTATAATAGCACTCTACTGTATACTGTCTTAACTCTGGTATAACAGTATCATGTCCTCTCTATACTCTCTTAACTCTGATATAAGAGTACTCTACTATATACTGTCTTAACTCTGATATAACAGTATCATGTCCTCTCTATACTGTCTTAACTCTGGTATAACAGTACTCTACTCTATACTGTCTTAACTCTGATATAACAGTACTCTACTGTATACTGTCTTAACTCTGGTATAACAGTACTCTACTGTATACTGTCTTAACTCTGGTATAACAGTACTCTACTGTATACTGTCTTAACTCTGATATAACAGTACTCTCCTCTATACTGTCTTAACTCTGATATAACAGTACTCTACTCTATACTGTCTTAACTCTGATATAACAGTACTCTCCTCTATACTGTCTTAACTCTGATATAACAGTACTCTCCTCTATACTGTCTTAACTCTGATATAACAGTACTCTACTGTATACTGTCTTAACTCTGATATAACAGTACTCTCCTCTATACTGTCTTAACTCTGATATAACAGTACTCTACTCTATACTGTCTTAACTCTGGTATAACAGTACTCTACTGTATACTGTCTTAACTCTGATATAACAGTACTCTCCTCTATACTGTCTTAACTCTGGTATAACAGTACTCTCCTCTATACTGTCTTAACTCTGGTATAACAGTATCATGTCCTCTCTATACTGTCTTATCTCTGGTATAACAGTACTCTACTCTATACTGTCTTGACTCTGATATAACAGTATCGCGTCCTCTCTATACTGTCTTAACTCTGGTATAACAGTACTCTACTCTATACTGTCTTGACTCTGATATAACAGTACTCTCCTCTATACTGTCTTAACTCTGATATAACAGTACTCTACTGTATACTGTCTTAACTCTGGAATAACAGTACTCTACTGTATACTGTCTTATCTCTGGTATAACAGTACTCTCCTCTATACTGTCTTAACTCTGATATAACAGTACTCTACTGTATACTGTCTTAACTCTGATATAACAGTACTCTACTGTATACTGTCTTAACTCTGATATAACAATGTCATGTCCTCTCTATACTGTCTTAACTCTGATATAACAGTACTCTACTCTATACTGTCTTAACTCTGGTATAACAGTACTCTACTCTATACTGTCTTAACTCTGATATAACAGTACTCTCCTCTATACCGTCTTAACTCTGATATAACAGTACTCTACTGTATACTGTCTTAACTCTGGTATAACAGTACTTACTCTATACTGTCTTAACTCTGATATAACAGTACTCTACTGTATACTGTCTTAACTCTGGTATAACAGTACTTACTCTAAACTGTCTTAACTCTGATATAACAGTACTCTCCTCTATACTGTCTTAACTCTGGTATAACAGTACTCTACTGTATAGTGTCTTAACTCTGATATAACAGTACTCTACTCTATACTGTCTTATCTCTGATATAACAGTACTCTACTCTATCCTGTCTTAACTCTGATATAACAGTACTCTACTCTATACTGTCTTAACTCTGATATAACAGTACTCTACTGTATACTGTCTTAACTCTGATATAACAGTACTCTCCTCTATACTGTCTTAACTCTGGTATAACAGTATCATGTCCTCTCTATACTGTCTTAACTCTGATATAGCAGTACTCTACTCTATACTGTCTTAACTCTGATATAACAGTACTCTCCTCTATACTGTCTTAACTCTGATATAACAGTACTCTACTCTATCCTGTCTTAACTCTGATATAACAGTACTCTACTCTATACTGTCTTAACTCTGGTATAACAGTACTCTACTGTATACTGTCTTAACTCTGATATAACAGTACTCTCCTCTATCCTGTCTTAACTCTGGTATAACAGTACTCTCCTCTATACTGTCTTAACTCTGGTATAACAGTACTCTACTGTATACTGTCTTAACTCTGATATAACAGTACTCTCCTCTATACTGTCTTAACTCTGATATAACAGTACTCTACTGTATAGTGTCTTAACTCTGATATAACAGTACTCTACTGTATACTGTCTTAACTCTGGTATAACAGTACTCTCCTCTATACTGTCTTAACTCTGATATAACAGTACTCTCCTCTATACTGTCTTAACTCTGATATAACAGTACTCTACTGTATACTGTCTTAACTCTGGTATAACAGTACTCTACTGTATACTGTCTTAACTCTGGTATAACAGTACTCTACTGTATACTGTCTTAACTCTGGTATAACAGTACTCTACTGTATACTGTCTTAACTCTGATATAACAGTACTCTACTCTATACTGTCTTAAGTCTGGTATAACAGTACTCTCCTCTATACTGTCTTAACTCTGGTATAACAGTATCATGTCCTCTCTATACTGTCTTAACTCAGATATAACAGTACTCTACTCTATACTGTCTTAACTCTGGTATAACAGTACTCTCCTCTATACTGTCTTAACTCTGGTATAACAGTACTCTCCTCTATACTGTCTTAACTCTGGTATAACAGTACTCTCCTCTATACTGTCTTAACTCTGATATAACAGTACTCTACTGTATACTGTCTTAACTCTGGTATAATAGCACTCTACTGTATACTGTCTTAACTCTGGTATAACAGTATCATGTCCTCTCTATACTCTCTTAACTCTGATATAAGAGTACTCTACTATATACTGTCTTAACTCTGATATAACAGTATCATGTCCTCTCTATACTCTCTTAACTCTGGTATAACAGTACTCTACTCTATACTGTCTTAACTCTGATATAACAGTACTCTACTGTATACTGTCTTAACTCTGGTATAACAGTACTCTACTGTATACTGTCTTAACTCTGGTATAACAGTACTCTACTGTATACTGTCTTAACTCTGATATAACAGTACTCTCCTCTATACTGTCTTAACTCTGATATAACTGTACTCTACTCTATACTGTCTTAACTCTGATATAACAGTACTCTCCTCTATACTGTCTTAACTCTGATATAACAGTACTCTACTGTATACTGTCTTAACTCTGATATAACAGTACTCTCCTCTATACTGTCTTAACTCTGATATAACAGTTCTCTACTCTATACTGTCTTAACTCTGGTATAACAGTACTCTACTGTATACTGTCTTAACTCTGATATAACAGTACTCTCCTCTATACTGTCTTAACTCTGGTATAACAGTACTCTCCTCTATACTGTCTTAACTCTGGTATAACAGTATCATGTCCTCTCTATACTGTCTTATCTCTGGTATAACAGTACTCTACTCTATACTGTCTTGACTCTGATATAACAGTATCACGTCCTCTCTATACTGTCTTAACTCTGGTATAACAGTACTCTACTGTATAGTGTCTTAACTCTGATATAACAGTACTCTCCTCTATACTGTCTTAACTCTGGTATAACAGTACTCTACTGTATACTGTCTTAACTCTGGTATAACAGTACTCTACTCTATACTGTCTTAACTCTGGTATAACAGTACTCTACTGTATAGTGTCTTAACTCTGATATAACAGTACTCTACTGTATACTGTCTTAACTCTGATATAACAGTACTCTACTCTATACTGTCTTAACTCTGGTATAACAGTATCATGTCCTCTCTATACTGTCTTATCTCTGGTATAACAGTACTCTACTCTATACTGTCTTGACTCTGATATAACAGTATCGCGTCCTCTCTATACTGTCTTAACTCTGGTACAACAGTACTCTACTCTATACTGTCTTGACTCTGATATAACAGTACTCTCCTCTATACTGTCTTAACTCTGATATAACAGTACTCTACTGTATACTGTCTTAACTCTGGTATAACAGTACTCTACTGTATACTGTCTTATCTCTGGTATAACAGTACTCTCCTCTATACTGTCTTAACTCTGATATAACAGTACTCTACTGTATACTGTCTTAACTCTGATATAACGATGTCATGTCCTCTCTATACTGTCTTAACTCTGATATAACAGTACTCTACTCTATACTGTCTTAACTCTGGTATAACAGTACTCTACTCTATACTGTCTTATCTCTGATATAACAGTACTCTACTGTATACTGTCTTAACTCTGATATAACAGTACTCTCCTCTATACTGTCTTAACTCTAATATAACAGTACTCTACTGTATACTGTCTTAACTCTGATATAACAGTACTCTCCTCTATACTGTCTTAACTCTGGTATAACAGTACTCTACTCTATACTGTCTTAACTCTGATATAACAGTACTCTACTGTATACTGTCTTAACTCTGATATAACAGTACTCTCCTCTATACTGTCTTAACTCTAATATAACAGTACTCTACTCTATCCTGTCTTAACTCTGATATAACAGTACTCTACTCTATACTGTCTTAACTCTGATATAACAGTACTCTACTGTATACTGTCTTAACTCTGATATAACAGTACTCTCCTCTATACTGTCTTAACTCTGATATAACAGTACTCTACTCTATACTGTCTTAACTCTGGTATAACAGTACTCTACTGTATACTGTCTTAACTCTGGTATAACAGTACTCTACTGTATACTGTCTTAACTCTGCTATAACAGTACTCTACTCTATACTGTCTTAACTCTGGTATAACAGTACTCTCCTCTATACTGTCTTAACTCTGGTATAACAGTATCATGTCCTCTCTATACTGTCTTAACTCTGATATAACAGTACTCTACTCTATACTGTCTTAACTCTGGTATAACAGTACTCTCCTCTATACTGTCTTAACTCTGGTATAACTGTATCATGTCCTCTCTATACTGTCTTAACTCTGATATAACAGTACTCTACTGTATACTGTCTTAACTCTGGTATAACTGTATCATGTCCTTTCTATACTGTCTTAACTCTGATATAACAGTACTCTACTGTATACTGTCTTAACTATGGTATAACTGTATCATGTCCTCTCTATACTGTCTTAACTCTGGTATAACAGTACTCTACTCTATACTGTCTTAACTCTAATATAACAGTACTCTACTCTATACTGTCTTAACTCTGGTATAACAGTACTCTACTGTATACTGTCTTAACTCTGATATAACAGTACTCTACTCTATACTGTCTTAACTCTGGTATAACAGTACTCTACTCTATACTGTTGTAACGTTCGTCATATGGAATGGACCAAAACGCAGCGGGTATATTTATCATCTTCTTTATTATTGAAAGAAAGACACTATAAACAAAATAAACAAACAAAGGACGAAACAGTCCCATCAGGTACACAGACTAAACAGGAAATACCCACCCACAAACACAAGAGAAAACTAACCCACTTAAATATGGCTTCCAATTAGAGGCAACGACAACCAGCTGTCTCTAATTGGAGGTCGTTCCAAAACCCCAACAAAGAAATAGAAAAACTAGATAACCACATAGAAATAGAAAACATAGAACATCAACCAAAAACCCCGAAACACACTAAACTAGACTACAATAACAAACAACCCCTTTTTACTGGTCAGGACGTGACAACTGTCTTAACTCTGATATAACAGTACTCTACTGTATACTGTCTTAACTCTGATATAACAGTACTCTCCTCTATACTGTCTTAACTCTAATATAACAGTACTCTACTCTATCCTGTCTTAACTCTGATATAACAGTACTCTACTCTATACTGTCTTAACTCTGATATAACAGTACTCTACTGTATACTGTCTTAACTCTGATATAACAGTACTCTCCTCTATACTGTCTTAACTCTGATATAACAGTACTCTACTCTATACTGTCTTAACTCTGGTATAACAGTACTCTACTGTATACTGTCTTAACTCTGGTATAACAGTACTCTACTGTATACTGTCTTAACTCTGCTATAACAGTACTCTACTCTATACTGTCTTAACTCTGGTATAACAGTACTCTCCTCTATACTGTCTTAACTCTGGTATAACAGTATCATGTCCTCTCTATACTGTCTTAACTCTGATATAACAGTACTCTACTCTATACTGTCTTAACTCTGGTATAACAGTACTCTCCTCTATACTGTCTTAACTCTGGTATAACTGTATCATGTCCTTTCTATACTGTCTTAACTCTGATATAACAGTACTCTACTGTATACTGTCTTAACTCTGGTATAACTGTATCATGTCCTTTCTATACTGTCTTAACTCTGATATAACAGTACTCTACTGTATACTGTCTTAACTCTGGTATAACTGTATCATGTCCTCTCTATACTGTCTTAACTCTGGTATAACAGTACTCTACTCTATACTGTCTTAACTCTAATATAACAGTACTCTACTCTATACTGTCTTAACTCTGGTATAACAGTACTCTACTGTATACTGTCTTAACTCTGATATAACAGTACTCTACTCTATACTGTCTTAACTCTGGTATAACAGTACTCTACTCTATACTGTTGTAACGTTCGTCATATGGAATGGACCAAAACGCAGCGGGTATATTTATCATCTTCTTTATTATTGAAAGAAAGACACTATAAACAAAATAAACAAACAAAGGACGAAACAGTCCCATCAGGTACACAGACTAAACAGGAAATACCCACCCACAAACACAAGAGAAAACTAAACCACTTAAATATGGCTTCCAATTAGAGGCAACGACAACCAGCTGCCTCTAATTGGAGGTCGTTCCAAAACCCCAACAAAGAAATAGAAAAACTAGATAACCACATAGAAATAGAAAACATAGAACATCAACCAAAAACCCCGAAACACACTAAACTAGACTACAATAACAAACAACCCCTTTTTACTGGTCAGGACGTGACAACTGTCTTAACTCTGATATAACAGTACTCTACTGTATACTGTCTTAACTCTGATATAACAATACTCTACTGTATACTGTCTTAACTCTGATATAGCAGTACTCTACTCTATACTGTCTTAACTCTGATATAACAGTACTCTACTCTATACTGTCTTATCTCTGGTATAACAGTACTCTACTCTATACTGTCTTAACTCTGGTATAACAGTCCTCTACTCTATACTGTCTTAACTCTGGTATAAGGAACTCTCTTGTCATAACTCATGAATGTACAGAACAGATTATGATCCTACACAGACCCTTGGGAAGAAGGCATATGGAATGGAGACACAGCATAAATGTTTTCCCTGACATAAACATGTCGCTGTTTCAACGACTAAGCTAATCTAGGTCTCACGCTGCCTGAACAATCATCTCAATATCAATTAAAAAAAGGCAATTAAGCTCCCTCTTCATTAGCCTTCCCTCCATTTCTCATTCCCTTGATCCCTCCATTCCCTACATCCTATGATCACTCCTTCCCGCCTCCCTCCATCCCTTGATCTCTCCATCTCTTTATCCCTCCATCATTTTATTTCTCCATCCCTCCATTTCTCCATTCTATCAGTTGCCAGCCAACTTCCCACCGCCTTGGAGTGCTGCTCTGTGGCTGAAAACCAAAAGAGCCCCATGTCTCCAAGTTTTTCAAAGGAAAAGCAAAGTTTGTATCAGGTTTTGGATTTCACTCCCTATACCCTTAAAATCAGAGAAAAACCAGGCACAATACTCACAGGCAGCTGAGGGGTAGAGAGAGAGGTGGAGAGAGAGAGGTGGAGAGAGAGAGAGGAGAGAGAGAGAGAGAGACAGAGAGAGAGACAGAGAGAGAGAGAGACAGAGAGAGAGAGACAGAGGGTGAGAGAGAGAGAGACACAGAGAGAGAGAGAGACAGAGAGAGAGAGAGAGAGAGACAGAGAGAGAGAGAGAGAGAGAGAGAGAGAGAGAGAGAGAGACAGAGAGAGAGAGAGACAGAGAGAGAGAGAGAGACAGAGAGAGAGAGGACAGAGAGTGAGAGACAGAGAGTGAGAGAGAGAGAGAGAGAGAGAGAGAGAGAGAGAGAGAGACAGAGAGAGAGAGAGAGAGACAGAGAGAGAGAGAGAGAGACAGCGAGAGAGAGAGAGACAGAGAGAGAGAGAGAGACAGAGAGTGAGTGAGAGAGAGAGAGAGAGAGAGAGAGAGAGAGAGAGCGAGAGAGAGAGCGAGAAAGAGAGAGAGAGAGAGAGAGAGAGAGAGAGAGAGAGAGAGAGAGAGAGAGAGACAGAGAGAGACAGAGAGAGAGAGAGAGACAGAGAGAGAGAGAGAGAGAGACAGAGAGAGAGAGAGACAGAGAGAGAGAGAGAGAGAGAGTGAAAGAGAGAGAGAGAGAGAGAGAGAGAGAGAGAGAGAGAGAGAGAGAGAGAGAGAGAGAGAGAGAGAGAGTGAGAGAGTGGTTGTCAGAGGCTGAAATGCCCAGCAGGCTACTCTTATTGTAGAGATGAAAGGAGAGTAGAGGTGAGGCAGCGGATCGAAGGAGGTATTAGTACAGTGGTGAAGGGCGTTAAGTGTGTTTGGGATGATGGGGAACCCGTGGGAAAACGATAGAACCTGACTGGACCATCTCCAGCTTCGCTAGGCTATGTCTGGGAAACGCCTGCACGCTGCGGAGAAAACACTATTTTCTCCTACGGTAAAGAAAGACTTCTGGATCACTAGACAAGACAGTCGGGTGAAGTAGAGTATCAGTGGGAATGAACAGGGATGGGAACTAACCACATACAGCACTTTGAGTTCACCTAGCCTGATCCCAGATCTGTTTGTGCTCTCGCCAACTCCATCGATTGTCAAGCTAAACATGGCATGACAGGGAGTTGTGACAGGGAGTTGTGACAGGGAGCTGTGACAGGGAGCTGTGACAGGGAGCTGTGACAGGGAGCTGTGACAGGGAGTTGTGACAGGGAGCTGTGACAGGGAGTTGTGACAGGGAGCTGTGACAGGGAGCTGTGACAGGGAGCTGTGACAGGGAGCTGTGACAGGGAGCTGTGACCGTGGAGTTGTGACAGGGAGCTGTGACAGGGAGCTGTGACAGGGAGCTGTGACAGGGAGTTGTGACCGTGGAGTTGTGACAGGGAGCTGTGACAGGGAGCTGTGACAGGGAGCTGTGACAGGGAGTTGTGACAGGGAGTTGTGACCGTGGAGTTGCGACAGGGAGCTGTGACAGGGAGCTGTGACAGGGAGTTGTGACAGGGAGCTGTGACAGGGAGCTGTGACAGGGAGCTGTGACAGGGAGTTGTGACAGGGAGCAGTGACAGACAGCAGTGACAGGGAGCTGTGACAGAGAGCTGTGACAGGGAGCTGTGACAGGGAGCTGTGACAGGGAGCCGTGACAGGGAGCCGTGACAGGGAGCCGTGACAGGGAGTTGTGACAGGGAGCTGTGACAGGGAGTTGTGACAGGGAGCCGTGACAGGGAGCCGTGACAGGGAGCCGTGACAGGGAGCCGTGACAGGGAGTTGTGACAGAGAGCTGTGACAGGGAGCTGTGAGAGAGAGTTGTGACAGGGAGCAGGGAGTTGTGACAGGGAGTTGTGACAGGGAGTTGTGACAGGGAGCTGTGACAGGGAGTTGTGACAGGGAGTTGTGACAGGGAGTTGTGACAGAGAGCAGGGAGTTGTGACAGGGAGCCGTGACAGGGAGCCGTGACAGGGAGCTGTGACAGAGAGTTGTGACAGGGAGCAGGGAGTTGTGACAGGGAGTTGTGACAGAGAGTTGTGACAGGGAGCCGTGACAGGGAGCTGTGACAGGGAGTTGTGTCAGAGAGTTGTGACAGGGAGCAGGGAGTTGTGACAGGGAGTTGTGACAGGGAGCTGTGACAGAGAGCTGTGACAGGGAGCCGTGACAGGGAGCTGTGACAGAGAGTTGTGACAGGGAGCAGGGAGTTGTGACAGGGAGTTGTGACAGGGAGCTGTGACAGGGAGCCGTGACAGGGAGTTGTGACAGGGAGTTGTGACAGGGAGTTGGCATGATAACACAAACAGACTGGTACTCAGGCTAATGTCCCCCTCCCTTACACTATAAAACGCTTTGAGCATCGATCTGGAATGTAAAAGCTCTATATAAAATCAATCAATATTTATCCAATATTACGATGGCTGTTATGCAAACTATTTGTTACAGTACTAAAACCTAATGTCCTGTCCTGTACCTCTGTTCTGAAACACGTTCTCTGACTGGCTCCCAGATGGCACCCTATTCCTTATAAAGTACTGCACTACTGTATAGGGCTCTGGTCAACAGTAGTGTACTATATAGGGAATAGGGCTCTGGTCTAAAGTAGTGCACAATATAGGGAATAGGGCTCTGGTCTAAAGTAGTGCACTATATAGGGAATAGGGCTCTGGTCTAAAGTAGTGCACTATATAGGGAATAGGGCTCTGGTCTAAAGTAGTGCACTATATAGGGAATAGGGCTCTGGTCTAAAGTAGTGCACTATATAGGGAATAGGGCTCTGGTCTAAAGTAGTGCACTATATAGGGAATAGGGCTCTGGTCTAAAGTAGTGCACTATATAGGGAATAGGGCTCTGGTCTAAAGTAGTGCACTATATAGGGAATAGGGCTCTGGTCTAAAGTAGTGCACTATATAGGGAATAGGGCTCTGGTCTAAAGTAGTGCACTATATAGGGAATAGGGCTCTGGTCTAAAGTAGTGCACTATATAGGGAATAGGGCTCTGGTCTAAAGTAGTGCACTATATAGGGAATAGGGCTCTGGTCTAAAGTAGTGCACTATATAGGGAATAGGGCTCTGGTCTAAAGTAGTGCACTATATAGGGAATAGGGCTCTGGTCTAAAGTAGTGCACTATATAGGGAATAGGGCTCTGGTCTAAAGTAGTGCACTATATAGGGAATAGGGCTCTGGTCTAAAGTAGTGCACAATATAGGGAATAGGGCTCTGGTCTAAAGTAGTGCACTATATAGGGAATAGGGCTCTGGTCTAAAGTAGTGCACTATATAGGGAATAGGGCCCTGGTCTAAAGTAGTGCACTATATAGGGAATAGGGCTCTGGTCTAAAGTAGTGCACTATATAGGGAATAGGGCTCTGGTCTAAAGTAGTGCACTATATAGGGAATAGGGCTCTGGTCTAAAGTAGTGCACTATATAGGGAATAGGGCTCTGGTCTAAAGTAGTGCACTATATAGGGAATAGGGCTCTGGTCTAAAGTAGTGCACTATATAGGGAATAGGGTTCCATTTGCAACGAAACCTCTGTTTGTCGTCACAGTCGATTCAATCATGTGTAATTAGCATTGATTTCCAAGTGACTGAAGTCATGTCCTTTAATGAACCCCCAGCCAGCTGCCCCGGTGCAGCGCTCGGCTGAACGTATGATACAAGTCACCAAGTCACTTATTTACCAGGCTGGATGTTAGGCGTGTGGCTGTGGGACCGACCTGCTGCTGGGAGCCGTTGTTCAATATGCACAGTTCAGATGATGGTAACCTGACATGACACTGACGATCAGTGGGACTCACCCTTTCTAGAAATAGTGACCCTATGGAACCTGGTCAAAAGAAGTGCACTATAAAGGAAATAGGATGCCCTTTGAGACGCAGTCTTTGTTATTTTGAAGTGTCACAGAACAGAAGTTGGTGGTTTAAGTCATCAGATGCAAGTCAGTTAAAGCTAATACACACACACACACACACACACACTCCAACTTCCCCTGCTCATGGTCAATGACACACACACACACACTCCAACTTCCCCTGCTCATGGTCAATGACACACACACACACACACACAGAGGTCTTGCCTCATGGGGCTTATAGAATCACTGACTGACCAATGGAACAAGGTCTTGCCTCATGGGGCTTATAAAATCACTGACTGACCAATGGAACAAGGTCTTGCCTCATGGGGCTTATAGAATCACTGACTGACCAATGGAACAAGGTCTTGCCTCATGGGGCTTATAGAATCACTGACTGACCAATGGAACAAGGTCTTGCCTCATGGGGCTTATAGAATCACTGACTGACCAATGGAACAAGGTCTTGCCACATGGGGCTTATAGAATCACTGACTGACCAATGGAACAAAGTTATGGTACCTTGGTTGATTGAGGTCTGCAGATACGGTGCTGTATGGAGTGAGGGCTGAGGAGGACCTGGCCATAGTACTACGGTAAACCATGATGCATTATGACACCAATAAAACAGACTGCAACGTTGTCACGGTTTGTGTTGAACCACTGAATGTGAATATTGGACAGAGGCTCCCAGAAGGGCTTACTGCTGAGAGAGCTTAACTGACTATTTATTCTATATTTTATTCTGTAATGACTGCCAATGCCAATATGTTACTCCATACAAACTAACACTGCAGCTATAGATCAAACAGACTCATTCACTAAGGCACTTCTTTGTAAATATCAATTTAGGAAACATGTTGGTAGAACTCAACAGAAGTATGAGTAGATCCACTGAATTCTACTTGCGTGATCGGGCATGTAAGGCCAAGGGGTTACAGTATAAATAGTAACACATGTAAATATCTATTGTCAGTGTTTATCTTTAAATAGTTTCCTTTTTCCCCGTTTAGTTAACTCCATTGGTCCCCGGTCTACCACAGTGAAAAAGCAGAACTTCACTACTTTCATTCATCTGCTTAGTCTGCCCTCATATTTACAGTAGCCTCACATTGATGTGTTTTACCATTTTCTTTTCATGATAACCAAGGCAAAGACTATTTGACATTCGTGGGTTTTATTGACAAAGGTCCACCGAGCAAAAACGTTATAAAATGTAATTTATAAGAATGCTGTAAGTACAGAAATTGTTTGCTCAGTGGGAAATGAATATCCAACTAGTCGGTGACAACTGTATGGAGTTTGTGACAGAAACTACGTGAGTTTATTACAGTATTATAGACACTATGTCCTGGGATTTACTATGGTCTATGTAGAAGAACCCCTTACAGTATTATAGACACTATGTCCTGGGATTTACTATGGTCTATGTAGAAGAACCCCTTACAGTATTATAGACACTATGTCCTGGGATTTACTATGGTCTATGTAGAAAAACCCCTTACAGTATTATAGACACTATGTCCTGGGATTTACTATGGTCTATGTAGAAGACCCCCTTACAGTATTATAGACACTATGACCTGGGATTTACTATGGTCTATGTAGAAAAACCCCTTACAGTATTATAGACACTATGTCCTGGGATTTACTATGGTCTTCTATGTAGATGAACCCCTTACAGTATTATAGACACTATGTCCTGGGATTTACTATGGTCTATGTAGAAGAACCCCTTACAGTATTATAGACACTATGTCCTGGGATTTACTATGGTCTATGTAGAAGAACCCCTTACAGTATTATAGACACTATGTCCTGGGATTTACTATGGTCTTCTATGTAGAAGAACCCCTTACAGTATTATAGACACTATGTCCTGGGATTTACTATGGTCTATGTAGAAGAACCTCTTACAGTATTATAGACACTATGTCCTGGGATTTACTATGGTCTATGTAGATGAACCCCTTACAGTATTATAGACACTATGACCTGGGATTTACTATGGTCTATGTAGAAGAACCCCTTACAGTATTATAGACACTATGTCCTGGGATTTACTATGGTCTATGTAGAAGACCCCCTTACAGTATTATAGACACTATGTCCTGGGATTTACTTTGGTCTTCTATGTAGAAAAACCCCTTACAGTATTATAGACACTATGTCCTGGGATTTACTATGGTCTATGTAGAAGAACCCCTTACAGTATTATAGACACTATGTCCTGGGATTTACTATGGTCTTCTATGTAGAAAAACCCCTTACAGTATTATAGACACTATGTCCTGGGATTTACTATGGTCTATGTAGAAGAACCACTTACAGTATTATAGACACTATGTCCTGGGATTTACTATGGTCTATGTAGAAGAACCCCTTACAGTATTATAGACACTATGTCCTGGGATTTACTATGGTCTATGTAGAAGAACCCCTTACAGTATTATAGACACTATGTCCTGGGATTTACTATGGTCTATGTAGAAGAACCCCTTACAGTATTATAGACACTATGTCCTGGGATTTACTATGGTCTTCTATGTAGAAAAACCCCTTACAGTATTATAGACACTATGTCCTGGGATTTACTATGGTCTATGTAGAAAAACCCCTTACAGTATTATAGACACTATGTCCTGGGATTTACTATGGTCTATGTAGAAGAACCCCTTACAGTATTATAGACACTATGTCCTGGGATTTACTATGGTCTATGTAGAAAAACCCCTTACAGTATTATAGACACTATGTCCTGGGATTTACTATGGTCTATGTAGAAGAACCCCTTACAGTATTATAGACACTATGTCCTGGGATTTACTATGTAGAAGAACCCCTTACAGTATTATAGACACTATGTCCTGGGATTTCCTATGGTCTTCTATGTAGAAGAACCCCTTACAGTATTATAGACACTATGTCCTGGGATTTACTATGGTCTATGTAGAAGAACCCCTTACAGTATTATAGACACTATGTCCTGGGATTTACTATGGTCTTCTATGTAGAAGAACCCCTTACAGTATTATAGACACTATGTCCTGGGATTTACTATGGTCTATGTAGAAGAACCCCTTACAGTATTATAGACACTATGTCCTGGGATTTACTATGGTCTATGTAGAAGAACCCCTTACAGTATTATAGACACTATGACCTGGGATTTACTATGGTCTATGTAGAAGAACCCCTTACAGTATTATAGACACTATGTCCTGGGATTTACTATGGTCTATGTAGAAGAACCCCTTACAGTATTATAGACACTATGTCCTGGGATTTACTATGGTCTATGTAGAAAAACCCCTTACAGTATTATAGACACTATGTCCTGGGATTTACTATGGTCTATGTAGAAAAACCCCTTACAGTATTATAGACACTATGTCCTGGGATTTACTATGGTCTTCTATGTAGAAGAACCCCTTACAGTATTATAGACACTATGTCCTGGGATTTACTATGGTCTATGTAGAAGACCCCTTACAGTATTATAGACACTATGTCCTGGGATTTACTATGGTCTATGTAGAAGAACCCCTTACAGTATTATAGACACTATGTCCTGGGATTTCACTATGGTCTTCTATGTAGAAGAACCCCTTACAGTATTATAGACACTATGTCCTGGGATTTACTATGGTCTTCTATGTAGAAGAACCCCTTACAGTATTATAGACACTATGTCCTGGGATTTACTATGGTCTATGTAGAAGAACCCCTTACAGTATTATAGACACTATGTCCTGGGATTTACTATGGTCTATGTAGAAGAACCCCTTACAGTATTATAGACACTATGTCCTGGGATTTACTATGGTCTTCTATGTAGAAGAACCCCTTACAGTATTATAGACACTATGTCCTGGGATTTACTATGGTCTATGTAGAAGAACCCCTTACAGTATTATAGACACTATGTCCTGGGATTTACTATGGTCTATGTAGAAGAACCCCTTACAGTATTATAGACACTATGTCCTGGGATTTACTATGGTCTTCTATGTAGAAGAACCCCTTACAGTATTATAGACACTATGTCCTGGGATTTACTATGGTCTTCTATGTAGATGAACCCCTTACAGTATTATAGACACTATGTCCTGGGATTTACTATGGTCTATGTAGAAAAACCCCTTACAGTATTATAGACACTATGTCCTGGGATTTACTATGGTCTATGTAGAAGAACCCCTTACAGTATTATAGACACTATGTCCTGGGATTTCCTATGGTCTTCTATGTAGAAGAACCCCTTACAGTATTATAGACACTATGTCCTGGGATTTACTATGGTCTTCCATGTAGAAGAACCCCTTACAGTATTATAGACACTATGTCCTGGGATTTACTATGGTCTTCTATGTAGAAAAACCCCTTACAGTATTATAGACACTATGTCCTGGGATTTACTATGGTCTTCTATGTAGATGAACCCCTTACAGTATTATAGACACTATGTCCTGGGATTTACTATGGTCTATGTAGAAGACCCCCTTACAGTATTATAGACACTATGTCCTGGGATTTACTATGGTCTATGTAGAAAAACCCCTTACAGTATTATAGACACTATGTCCTGGGATTTACTATGGTCTTCTATGTAGAAGAACCCCTTACAGTATTATAGACACTATGTCCTGGGATTTACTATGGTCTTCTATGTAGAAGAACCCCTTACAGTATTATAGACACTATGTCCTGGGATTTACTATGGTCTTCTATGTAGAAGAACCCCTTACAGTATTATAGACACTATGTCCTGGGATTTACTATGGTCTATGTAGAAGACCCCCTTACAGTATTATAGACACTATGTCCTGGGATTTACTATGGTCTATGTAGAAAAACCCCTTACAGTATTATAGACACTATGTCCTGGGATTTACTATGGTCTATGTAGAAGAACCCCTTACAGTATTATAGACACTATGACCTGGGATTTACTATGGTCTATGTAGAAGAACCCCTTACAGTATTATAGACACTATGTCCTGGGATTTACTATGGTCTTCTATGTAGAAAAACCCCTTACAGTATTATAGACACTATGACCTGGGATTTACTATGGTCTATGTAGAAGAACCACTTACAGTATTATAGACACTATGTCCTGGGATTTACTATGGTCTATGTAGAAAAACCCCTTACAGTATTATAGACACTATGTCCTGGGATTTACTATGGTCTTCTATGTAGAAGAACCCCTTACAGTATTATAGACACTATGTCCTGGGATTTACTATGGTCTATGTAGAAGAACCCCTTACAGTATTATAGACACTATGTCCTGGGATTTACTATGGTCTATGTAGAAAAACCCCTTACAGTATTATAGACACTATGTCCTGGGATTTACTATGGTCTATGTAGAAAAACCCCTTACAGTATTATAGACACTATGTCCTGGGATTTACTATGGTCTTCTATGTAGAAGAACCCCTTACAGTATTATAGACACTATGTCCTGGGATTTACTATGGTCTATGTAGAAGACCCCTTACAGTATTATAGACACTATGTCCTGGGATTTACTATGGTCTATGTAGAAGACCCCCTTACAGTATTATAGACACTATGTCCTGGGATTTCATATGGTCTTCTATGTAGAAGAACCCCTTACAGTATTATAGACACTATGTCCTGGGATTTACTATGGTCTTCTATGTAGAAGAACCCCTTACAGTATTATAGACACTATGTCCTGGGATTTACTATGGTCTATGTAGAAGAACCCCTTACAGTATTATAGACACTATGTCCTGGGATTTACTATGGTCTATGTAGAAGAACCCCTTACAGTATTATAGACACTATGTCCTGGGATTTACTATGGTCTTCTATGTAGAAGAACCCCTTACAGTATTATAGACACTATGTCCTGGGATTTACTATGGTCTATGTAGAAGAACCCCTTACAGTATTATAGACACTATGTCCTGGGATTTACTATGGTCTTCTATGTAGAAGAACCCCTTACAGTATTATAGACACTATGTCCTGGGATTTACTATGGTCTTCTATGTAGATGAACCCCTTACAGTATTATAGACACTATGTCCTGGGATTTACTATGGTCTATGTAGAAGAACCCCTTACAGTATTATAGACACTATGTCCTGGGATTTACTATGGTCTATGTAGAAGAACCCCTTACAGTATTATAGACACTATGTCCTGGGATTTACTATGGTCTTCTATGTAGAAGAACCCCTTACAGTATTATAGACACTATGTCCTGGGATTTACTATGGTCTTCCATGTAGAAGAACCCCTTACAGTATTATAGACACTATGTCCTGGGATTTACTATGGTCTTCTATGTAGAAAAACCCCTTACAGTATTATAGACACTATGTCCTGGGATTTACTATGGTCTTCTATGTAGAAGAACCCCTTACAGTATTATAGACACTATGTCCTGGGATTTACTATGGTCTATGTAGAAGAACCCCTTACAGTATTATAGACACTATGTCCTGGGATTTACTATGGTCTATGTAGAAAAACCCCTTACAGTATTATAGACACTATGTCCTGGGATTTACTATGGTCTTCTATGTAGAAGAACCCCTTACAGTATTATAGACACTATGTCCTGGGATTTACTATGGTCTATGTAGAAGAACCCCTTACAGTATTATAGACACTATGTCCTGGGATTTACTATGGTCTTCTATGTAGAAGAACCCCTTACAGTATTATAGACACTATGTCCTGGGATTTACTATGGTCTATGTAGAAGACCCCCTTACAGTATTATAGACACTATGTCCTGGGATTTACTATGGTCTATGTAGAAGAACCCCTTACAGTATTATAGACACTATGTCCTGGGATTTACTATGGTCTATGTAGAAGAACCCCTTACAGTATTATAGACACTATGTCCTGGGATTTACTATGGTCTATGTAGAAGAACCCCTTACAGTATTATAGACACTATGTCCTGGGATTTACTATGGTCTTCTATGTAGAAAAACCCCTTACAGTATTATAGACACTATGTCCTGGGATTTACTATGGTCTATGTAGAAGAACCACTTACAGTATTATAGACACTATGTCCTGGGATTTACTATGGTCTATGTAGAAAAACCCCTTACAGTATTATAGACACTATGTCCTGGGATTTACTATGGTCTTCTATGTAGAAGAACCCCTTACAGTATTATAGACACTATGTCCTGGGATTTACTATGGTCTATGTAGAAGAACCCTTACAGTATTATAGACACTATGTCCTGGGATTTACTATGGTCTATGTAGAAAAACCCCTTACAGTATTATAGACACTATGTCCTGGGATTTACTATGGTCTATGTAGAAGAACCCCTTACAGTATTATAGACACTATGTCCTGGGATTTACTATGGTCTATGTAGAAGAACCCCTTACAGTATTATAGACACTATGTCCTGGGATTTACTATGGTCTATGTAGAAGAACCCCTTACAGTATTATAGACACTATGTCCTGGGATTTACTATGGTCTATGTAGAAGAACCCCTTACAGTATTATAGACACTATGTCCTGGGATTTACTATGGTCTATGTAGAAGAACCCCTTACAGTATTATAGACACTATGTCCTGGGATTTACTATGGTCTATGTAGAAGAACCCTTACAGTATTATAGACACTATGTCCTGGGATTTACTATGGTCTATGTAGAAAAACCCCTTACAGTATTATAGACACTATGTCCTGGGATTTACTATGGTCTATGTAGAAGAACCCCTTACAGTATTATAGACACTATGTCCTGGGATTTACTATGGTCTATGTAGAAGAACCCCTTACAGTATTATAGACACTATGTCCTGGGATTTACTATGGTCTATGTAGAAGACCCCCTTACAGTATTATAGACACTATGTCCTGGGATTTACTATGGTCTATGTAGAAGAACCCCTTACAGTATTATAGACACTATGTCCTGGGATTTACTATGGTCTTCTATGTAGATGAACCCCTTACAGTATTATAGACACTATGTCCTGGGATTTACTATGGTCTATGTAGAAGAACCCCTTACAGTATTATAGACACTATGTCCTGGGATTTACTATGGTCTATGTAGAAGAACCCCTTACAGTATTATAGACACTATGTCCTGGGATTTACTATGGTCTTCTATGTAGAAGAACCCCTTACAGTATTATAGACACTATGTCCTGGGATTTACTATGGTCTATGTAGAAGAACCCTTACAGTATTATAGACACTATGTCCTGGGATTTACTATGTAGAAGAACCCCTTACAGTATTATAGACACTATGTCCTGGGATTTACTATGGTCTATGTAGAAGAACCCCTTACAGTATTATAGACACTATGTCCTGGGATTTACTATGGTCTATGTAGAAGAACCCCTTACAGTATTATAGACACTATGACCTGGGATTTACTATGGTCTATGTAGAAGAACCCCTTACAGTATTATAGACACTATGTCCTGGGATTTACTATGGTCTATGTAGAAAAACCCCTTACAGTATTATAGACACTATGTCCTGGGATTTACTATGGTCTATGTAGAAGAACCCCTTACAGTATTATAGACACTATGTCCTGGGATTTACTATGGTCTATGTAGAAAAACCCCTTACAGTATTATAGACACTATGTCCTGGGATTTACTATGGTCTATGTAGAAGAACCCCTTACAGTATTATAGACACTATGACCTGGGATTTACTATGGTCTATGTAGAAGAACCCCTTACAGTATTATAGACACTATGTCCTGGGATTTACTATGGTCTATGTAGAAGAACCCCTTACAGTATTATAGACACTATGTCCTGGGATTTACTATGGTCTATGTAGAAGAACCCCTTACAGTATTATAGACACTATGTCCTGGGATTTACTATGGTCTTCTATGTAGAAGAACCCCTTACAGTATTATAGACACTATGACCTGGGATTTACTATGGTCTATGTAGAAGAACCCCTTACAGTATTATAGACACTATGACCTGGGATTTACTATGGCCTTCTATGTAGAAGAACCCCTTACAGTATTATAGACACCATGTCCTGGGATTTACTATGATCTATGTAGAAGAACCTCTTACAGTATTATAGACACTATGTCCTGGGATTTACTATGGTCTATGTAGAAAAACCCCTTACAGTATTATAGACACTATGTCCTGGGATTTACTATGATCTATGTAGAAGAACCTCTTACAGTATTATAGACACTATGTCCTGGGATTTACTATGGTCTATGTAGAAAAACCCCTTACAGTATTATAGACACTATGTCCTGGGATTTACTATGGTCTATGTAGAAAAACCCCTTACAGTATTATAGACACTATGTCCTGGGATTTACTATGGTCTATGTAGAAGAACCCCTTACAGTATTATAGACACTATGTCCTGGGATTTACTATGGTCTATGTAGAAAAACCCCTTACAGTATTATAGACACTATGTCCTGGGATTTACTATGGTCTTCTATGTAGAAGAACCCCTTACAGTATTATAGACACTATGTCCTGGGATTTACTATGGTCTTCTATGTAGAAAAACCCCTTACAGTATTATAGACACTATGTCCTGGGATTTACTATGGTCTATGTAGAAGACCCCCTTACAGTATTATAGACACTATGTCCTGGGATTTACTATGGTCTATGTAGAAGACCCCCTTACAGTATTATAGACACTATGTCCTGGGATTTCATATGGTCTTCTATGTAGAAGAACCCCTTACAGTATTATAGACACTATGTCCTGGGATTTACTATGGTCTATGTAGAAGAACCCCTTACAGTATTATAGACACTATGTCCTGGGATTTACTATGGTCTATGTAGAAGAACCCCTTACAGTATTATAGACACTATGTCCTGGGATTTACTATGGTCTATGTAGAAGACCCCCTTACAGTATTATAGACACTATGTCCTGGGATTTACTATGGTCTTCTATGTAGAAGAACCCCTTACAGTATTATAGACACTATGTCCTGGGATTTACTATGGTCTTCTATGTAGATGAACCCCTTACAGTATTATAGACACTATGTCCTGGGATTTACTATGGTCTATGTAGAAAAACCCCTTACAGTATTATAGACACTATGTCCTGGGATTTACTATGGTCTATGTAGAAGAACCCCTTACAGTATTATAGACACTATGTCCTGGGATTTCCTATGGTCTTCTATGTAGAAAACCCCTTACAGTATTATAGACACTATGTCCTGGGATTTACTATGGTCTTCCATGTAGAAGAACCCCTTACAGTATTATAGACACTATGTCCTGGGATTTACTATGGTCTTCTATGTAGAAAAACCCCTTACAGTATTATAGACACTATGTCCTGGGATTTACTATGGCCTTCTATGTAGAAGAACCCCTTACAGTATTATAGACACTATGTCCTGGGATTTACTATGGTCTATGTAGAAGACCCCCTTACAGTATTATAGACACTATGTCCTGGGATTTACTATGGTCTTCTATGTAGAAGAACCCCTTACAGTATTATAGACACTATGTCCTGGGATTTACTATGGTCTTCTATGTAGATGAACCCCTTACAGTATTATAGACACTATGTCCTGGGATTTACTATGGTCTATGTAGAAAAACCCCTTACAGTATTATAGACACTATGTCCTGGGATTTACTATGGTCTATGTAGAAGACCCCCTTACAGTATTATAGACACTATGTCCTGGGATTTACTATGGTCTATGTAGAAAAACCCCTTACAGTATTATAGACACTATGTCCTGGGATTTACTATGGTCTTCCATGTAGAAGAACCCCTTACAGTATTATAGACACTATGTCCTGGGATTTACTATGGTCTTCTATGTAGAAGAACCCCTTACAGTATTATAGACACTATGTCCTGGGATTTACTATGGTCTTCTATGTAGAAGAACCCCTTACAGTATTATAGACACTATGTCCTGGGATTTACTATGGTCTTCTATGTAGAAGAACCCCTTACAGTATTATAGACACTATGTCCTGGGATTTACTATGGTCTATGTAGAAGAACCCCTTACAGTATTATAGACACTATGTCCTGGGATTTACTATGGTCTATGTAGAACAACCCCTTACAGTATTATAGACACTATGACCTGGGATTTACTATGGTCTATGTAGAAGAACCCCTTACAGTATTATAGACACTATGACCTGGGATTTACTATGGTCTTCTATGTAGAAAAACCCCTTACAGTATTATAGACACTATGTCCTGGGATTTACTATGGTCTATGTAGATGAACCCCTTACAGTATTATAGACACTATGTCCTGGGATTTACTATGGTCTATGTAGATGAACCCCTTATGGTATTATAGACACTATGTCCTGGGATTTACTATGGTCTATGTAGAAGAACCCTTACAGTATTATAGACACTATGTCCTGGGATTTACTATGGTCTTCTATGTAGAAGAACCCCTTACAGTATTATAGACACTATGTCCTGGGATTTACTATGGTCTTCTATGTAGAAGAACCCCTTACAGTATTATAGACACTATGTCCTGGGATTTACTATGGTCTATGTAGAAGAACCCCTTACAGTATTATAGACACTATGTCCTGGGATTTACTATGGTCTATGTAGAAGACCCCCTTACAGTATTATAGACACTATGTCCTGGGATTTACTATGGTCTATGTAGAAAAACCCCTTACAGTATTATAGACACTATGTCCTGGGATTTACTATGTAGAAGAACCCCTTACAGTATTATAGACACTATGTCCTGGGATTTACTATGGTCTATGTAGAAGAACCCCTTACAGTATTATAGACACTATGTCCTGGGATTTACTATGGTCTATGTAGAAGAACCCCTTACAGTATTATAGACACTATGACCTGGGATTTACTATGGTCTATGTAGAAGAACCCTTACAGTATTATAGACACTATGTCCTGGGATTTACTATGGTCTATGTAGAAGAACCCCTTACAGTATTATAGACACTATGACCTGGGATTTACTATGGTCTTCTATGTAGAAGACCCCCTTACAGTATTATAGACACTATGTCCTGGGATTTACTATGGTCTTCTATGTAGAAAAACCCCTTACAGTATTATAGACACTATGTCCTGGGATTTACTATGATCTATGTAGAAGACCCCCTTACAGTATTATAGACACTATGTTCTGGGATTTACTATGGTCTATGTAGAAGAACCCCTTACAGTATTATAGACACTATGACCTGGGATTTACTATGGTCTATGTAGAAAAACCCCTTACAGTATTATAGACACTATGTCCTGGGATTTACTATGGTCTTCTATGTAGAAGAACCCCTTACAGTATTATAGACACTATGTCCTGGGATTTACTATGGTCTATGTAGAAGAACCCTTACAGTATTATAGACACTATGTCCTGGGATTTACTATGGTCTATGTAGAAGACCCCCTTACAGTATTATAGACACTATGTCCTGGGATTTACTATGTAGAAGAACCCCTTACAGTATTATAGACACTATGTCCTGGGATTTACTATGGTCTATGTAGAAGAACCCCTTACAGTATTATAGACACTATGTCCTGGGATTTACTATGGTCTTCTATGTAGAAAAACCCCTTACCTTCTAACGACTATTGTGTGGCTTGTGAGCGTCATCACAGAGCAAAACAGGTGCGTGTTAGTGAGAGGCTATTCCTAGATGGGTCATAACAGATTGTTTTCAAAACGTTTGGAATTTACAAACGTTTTTTTGTGAGAACCGTTTTCGGGATCTCACAAACACCGTTTCCCTGTCTCACAAACACCGTGTCTCACAAACACCGATTCCCTGTCTCACAAACACCGTTTCCCTGTCTCACAAACACCGCTGTAGAATGTTCATATCTTTGTAGGATGTATAGTTTTGAAACCAAAATGTACTTTATGAGGGTATTATACAATGTTACGCTTAATTTAGAAAATGCCACCAGAGGGTGTCAGAGTTGAACAGGCTAGCGCAGTCCCTCATTAACCACACATACTAATGGTTGGTTATCAGCGGATACAGAACAACATGTTTTAAAGGGGCTAGAAGCACAAAACGGGCGCGGATTACTGTGGGACTCAAGAGTTCAGCTGACAGCATCACACACTGCTTTCAAGTAGGCACTTTGGTTGAGAGCCAGACATGACAGAATAAAACGTGTTTAAAAGCAAAGGCTACTTTGTAATATAATGTCTAATCCGTTTCATTTTTTGGGGAGGGGAAACAAATAAGGTTAGTGGATTGTACAGGCTACAAACACAATGCTAACTCACACGTCATCATGCCATGGGGTGTGTATGCATAGAGTAACTGTAATGTAAATGGTTACCTTCTCTCTCCCTGCAGCATGTATGAGCTGCGGAAAAATCCCAGGAGTTCACTTTCTATTTCAGCGTCGAAAGTAATGTTTACTTTATACGTCCTCATGGGCTTCAGTTCCCTGTGCAAAGCGATCACATAAACCTGGTTGCCTGGGTAATGGAATTGGCGGTGGATTCTCATGACACCGGGTTTTTTATTATCCGAGTAAACCGCCACTTTCTCCACCTCGAGGCGGTCCATGTGAAGCACTATGAATTTGGTAGAGTTCACACACTCGAATTCAATGTTCACTTCCCCAGAGAATGTAAAGTTATCCATGTTCACTGAGAGACGCAGGTCGTAGTGCCGGGGCCGGAGAGATGTCGGTAACCGGAGGTGTCTCCACGGCTGGGCTTCTTCATCTTTGTGGTTCCCGTTTCCATCCCGTGACCCGTTGAACTTGGCGTTAGAGCCATTGCCCCCTCGTGAGCTGCTCTCCCCGGCGCACTCCTCGAACCGGACGCTGAGGAGAACCGCGATGGCCGTGACGACGATGAGTGTGAGGATGGAGATGGCGAACCCCAGGACCAGTTTCTTGTGGACGGTGATGCTTCGCTCCGTGGTCCGGGGCCGAACCACCATGCTATCGGCCCATTGGTCCGACAGGCCTCTGCCGTTCCTCATGTTATTATCCTCTATCCCCATCGGAGTGAATGATAAGCCCTTGTTGCCAAGCTTATCCTCCAAAGACATACTCTGCCAAATCAGAATATGAGAGTTGGTTGGGGTCCGGGCGCAAAAGGGAAACGAAATCCCGATAACAGAGTGTCATCAGTCAGGTCTAATAGTTGCCACTTAGAATAGTCATAAATGTGTCGCGGAGATGAGCACGGCTGATGCCCTGTTGAAGTGCCCGGCGGTAGCAATGCGACGCGGAATCATAAAAGTGCCCAAAATCAACTTTCCTGGTCGATTGAAATCACGCTTTAAATCACAAGCACGAGTATTGGAGTTTAATTTGCTATCCTCATTGTTATCTATCTGCCTTCACGGCCTCCGTCTCCGCGCACACAAAGTGTTGCACAGAACACAATCCATCGCGGGGACTGATGCTGCTGCTGGTGCTGATGATGCGGTTACTGATGGTCCTCACCCTCCGAGCTGTGTGCTCATATTCAGAGCTGCTCCCACATCTACAATATAAAGGACTCTCTCTCTCTTTCTCTCTCTCTGTGCCTCTCTATCTCTCTCTCTCTCCCTCTCTCTGTGTCTCTCGCTCTCTCTCTCGCTCCTCTCTCTGCCTCTCTCTCGCTCCGTCGCTCGCTCTCTCTCTGTCTCTCTCTCTCTTTCTCTCTCTGTGTCTCTCGCTCGCTCGCTCTCTCTCTCTCGCTTCTCGCTCGCTCGCTCGCTCGGTCGCTCTCTCTCTCTCTCTCTCTCTCTCTCTCTCTCTCTCTCTCTCTCTCTCACTCTCACTCTCATTCAACGCCGTAGGAATCTCAGCCTACTTCTTCTTATAAGAAGGAACTCACGACGGATTTCAACCAGTTAGGAGAAGAAAACAATTACCAACGACAGAGAGCGAATGAGTTTCCCAGCCCCGCTTGCTTTGCCAGAGAACAAATAGACCTAGATCATTGCGAAATGCGCAGCAGGACAGAGGCGGAGAGCTCTCCCTCCCTCCGTGCAGAATAGCGGGCTCATCTCCTCGCTCGGTGAGATACTGTAGGATGGATAGAAACAACGCCTCGTCAGGAAATTATATAGGTCTATGTGGGAAAAGACTTCAACTGTAGTCAAGTGCTGAAACCGTCAAGTGACGGGGGGCTACGGCAGGCTATACATAGCGGTTGTGCAGCAAGCAGCCTTCCCTAGAACAGAATATTGAACCCCGTCGGGCTGCCTGCCACCTATTCACAGCCACCTAAATAGGCTACATCATGACATTCATGCTGAGCGTGATAATGACGTTAGTAGCCTGTTTTAACACCAGTATCAATAATACAATATAGCCTATCTGCACATTTACGCACGGACATTACGCACCGATAGAGGGGTCATTTGACACGAGCATAAATATAAATGATGTGATACATTGTAAAATATATATATATAATCTCAGAAACACTTTATTACAGTGGCTTCAGTGACTCCAGAGGAGTGATGTCTATGGCTGTAGTCTCCTGTACAGTCATTTCATGTTCGCCATCTTGTGGACCTGGAACAAAGCGCAGCCTAATTGTTGGTAATTTCCCAGTATGCACACTGACGGTGTTATTATTCCTATTTCCGTAAACACTTTTCTCAAACCAGCTCAACTAATAGTCACATTTGAGTCTGTAGAAGATACCCCACGCTGTGTTTTGTCATTGATCTGGAGGCCTGTAATAGAACATGTATAATGTGAATTCTCTATTCAGCCCCAAGTAACAAAATATAGCTACAAAAACAACACACTTACACTTGATTAGGTAGTTATTTGGTTC